>NC_063054.1:2529932-2682432 GCF_018812025.1 Megalobrama amblycephala | reverse complement strand
TTTTTTTGTTTTAATTTTATATATATAAATATAAAACTGTAGTATATATATATATATATATATATTACATGGTGTTTTCCATTCCACTCCAACATTTGGATTTAACCTTCATATCTCTCAATCATCCTCTCCCCCAAAAGCCCTTGCCTCGGCCTGATGATTGAAACCAGACTTCAGAGTAGTTCAGCCACCCCCGCATTCTCACAGCGCTCCAGAACACAGTCATCCAGGCATGCACCCAACCGCAAACTCCAGGCACGTAGAGGTCAGCGCCACTGACCAGTGTGTGTGTGTGGGAGAGATCGTGAGCAGTGGGCTTCTGAACCGCGGGCTCTGTTTAGCAGCGGTCAGCCTACGATGACACAGTGAGGCCCAAACACACAAAAACAGCCTTTTACAGCCAGTGCTGCATAAACATGCACTCAAACACGCTCAGAAACAGAGCACGGGTCCACGATCCGATAGGGAACTCTTAGTCTCACCAAGTAACCACGCAGTGATTAGCATACACGCCACATAATTACCCGTTTCCTGCGGTTAAACACCATTACCGTGTAAATGATGTCTAAAATGCCTTCTGTTCAACGATCAATAATCCTCAGAGTATGAAAATTCTAACCACACCCATATTTCCCTCTTTTTCTCCTCTGTTTCGCTCTCTACCCCTCCCCTTGAACCAATATGGTCAGCACAGTGGGAAGGAATCCATCATTAGTACGGAAACTAGGGCATCCCATATGAACTTGCGTAGTGCGTTTGAAAGCATGCGTGTGAGAAACAGAGTCAAGCACAAAATTAGAGACAACGGTGTTTTTGGGTCACCTGACCTCTGACAACAAAAAACCTGAGAGAATGGAATCAGACAGTTGCCATGACACCAAAGCACCCAATAATAATCCCTCAACAGTCAAAAGGGGCTTACGCGTGCACGTGAGAGACGGATCGAGAAGGACAGAAAGACTTGGTGTTGTGTTTGCTTAGCGTTCCAACACCCTCAAGCAGTCTTGAAAAAGGAGTATAACAATAAAGACGGCCCAGGGCCCAGTGGGAGAGAGTTTCGGGCCAGTGGACAGGACAGTCTCTTGCTCTTTTGGGCCACTGTTGCACTGTCACTGCATTTTACATCCATTAATCAGGTGTTGTTATGCCTTGCAAATATGTCTGTGACATACTGAACATGATTGTTGAATTCTGCTCATTTAAATGTCATGCCAAGGCAATGCTATGACTTTATTAATGCTATGAAATTAAAACAAATCAAGCTGTTAGCTTTCAATTAAAGTCCCCCTGTAGACAATCATTTTATCCCTTAAAACTCATCTTTGATCACCAAAATGACATATTTAAATGTTTTTTTTCCTTGAATAAAAAATTCTTCTGCCTTAAAATAGCTTGAATATAACTCTACACAGGTTACAAGGTAGTTTGTGACATCAGAAACACCAGCGATTTCAAACCGAGTTTTAAGGAGAAAATACTCAGCAATGTTGGTGACTGATGAATTTGCACATGGTTTGTCTTGAAGCATATTAAAAACACCAGATAGACATTAAAACAACATTAAAAACTTCATTTTCACCACAGTGGGGCTTTAATGTTTTGCATTTTCTTTATTTCATCAAAAAATATTTTATTTGATGTAAATATTTTTTCAATTTATTATATATTTAAAGTATATACTATATATTTTATGTACTAAATTTTATATCAATACTTTATAGTAAATTTATATTTAATTATAAACTTATATTGTAAACTTACATTCTTACATATTTTCCTAACACATTTAAATATGCCAAATGCTATGACTTGTGATCAACTTATAAAAGTTAGAATGAATTAAAAAATATAAACAAATCAGTGATGTTTTCCAGGTTTTTTTTTTAATTTTTTAATTAAAATGTTAAACAAAAATAGCTATTTTTACGTAATATAATGAACTATTTATATTAATTATGTATTATAATTAAACACTATATATTTATATATTTTATATTTAAATTATATATATATATAATATTATAATTAAATATAAATATACTATAAAATATATATATATATATATATATATATATATATATATATATATTGTATTTATTCATATTTTATAGTATATTTATATTCAATTATAATATATTGTGATTTATATCAATATTTAGCACATTCAAATATGTAGGTAATGCTATGACTTGTGATAATCTAAAAATAAATTTAAAAAAATTAGAATGTGTTAAAAATAATAAACAAATCAGTAATGTATTCCATGTTGTTAAATTATTATTTGATTACAAAAATTCAAATTAAAAATCTAACATTTATATTTTATATTTGCTGCTCATATGTAATATTTTCTATAAAAATTCCATATTTTATATAATATTTTATAGTATATTTATTTTTATTTATAATGTATTGATTTTATATTAGTGTTTTTCGAACACATTTAAAAATGCTGCTAAAAAATAAATATCGGCAGGCGAGTGCAAATCTGATCTACTGTCCCGACTGGGACGGTAAAAAAAATCCTTATTGTTGATCCCTGCGTAAGCTTTGCCAAAACTACAATCCAGCTCCATGAGCAGCCAATGATAGCCATCGAACACGGCTTGAGTCTTGTCTGATGTCATTCTTTACTCTTCGAAAATACAGCTTATGTGTTAGAGCAAAGCACTTCTCTAAAAATATCCGTCGAGAGGGCTGATGTCACACTGGACAGGTTCCACGCCTCCCCCCACGGCACCAAACCTTGAGACCAGCTGACTAAAGAAACACTGTGGCGCTGAGACTGAGATTTTTACAGCGATTTAACGCAACATTAACAGGTGCACATACACACAGACTCTAATGAGAGAGTGCCGGATCTCGTGGTCCACAGTAATCCTGGTATGTCTGGTACGGACCACCCGAATTTATATTGAACTAAAAGTTCAAAGGTCTATTTTTTTGTCTTTCCCAGGTTCAAGGATTAATCCATTCTTTCTCTTTCTTCTCTCTTTCTTTCTTTTCTCACATGCATCAGCTCTCTCACATATGCATATTCTGATCAATACTCTTAGGGTCTTTGTTTTGCCAGATCGATTTAGGGTAATGAAGTCCATGTGGCCAAATCCAACAGAGAGAGAGAGAGAGGGATTGTCAAGCACAGAGGTTTGACCATATGCGGATCAGAGGTTGAGGCTTTAGTTTTACTCTCATCCGCTCTTCTTTACCTCTTTAACATAGACTACCTCTCCACACGGTCATTAATTAAGCACGTCCGTTCTCCTTTTGCATTTAAACAATCAGGAAGATGCATTTGCGCACATTTCTCCAGCCTTAAAGAGACAGTTCACCCAAAAATAAAACGAAGTGTCTATTTACACTAAATGGAGAAAGCCTGCCTTATTGGCAGAGGTTATTTACACTAATGTCTGTTTGGGCCAGATAAAAGTAAGCCGAAAGGCGTGTTGCAGATACTTTTGACACAATCGAGTTCAAATCCGCCTTTGGCTGAACTCATTCCTCTTCATTTCACATTGCATTGCATATCAGATTGGAAAAGGCATTTATTTTCAATAAATATGAAGAAAATATGTGAAAAGTTGATTTAAAGTGCCTAATGTTTATTTAAAAATAAAGCGTTTATCGGGTAGGGTTAGGGATAGGTGTAGAGAGGGGTTTATTGTCCCAATAAGGTGGCATTTATTTAATAAATATAATCATTATTATTATTGCATACTGTTTTATAATGTACTAAAATACCGAGGTAGTATATACCTACTATTTACACTTGCAAAATGCATGCGTATGCAGCATACACAATTAACGCAACAGTTTGCATCAGGTTTTTTTTTTTGAGTTATGACAACTTGGAGTGAATTTATGTTCAACCAACAAGCTACACTGAGTTAGAGGAACTTAATAATTTTTCGAATAAACACAAATTTTTAAGTTGATTACTCCAACTACCAGAGTTTTAGCCCTGGAACCAATTAATCTTATCTATTTCAGTTTTCAGCACACGCTAACATAACTTATTTAACATGTATATTTAATGAACAAGTAAGATATTGTCACTGGCATTAGCGCAGTCATTGTTTATAGAGTCAGTGTAGTGTTTACCTTCATGTATCTACTCTTCAACCACAAAAACTTCAACATTACAGAAACTCTTTTAAATGTCAAACATAACAGCATTAATATATCGTTCCCCTCACTAAAAACAAATAAATGAACACTTCATTTCAACATTTATTCTCCTTATCTAGTCCTATGCAAAGCATGCTGGGAACTAGAAATCCACTGCCTAATTTCCAAAGTTATCAAGACAATTGAATAACCATTTAAATTAAAAGGATACAACATATCAGAATGCAATTTCATTAAGTTACTACAACCTAATTTTTTTTAAAAAGCCAAATAACAGAAATTTGAGTTTAAATTACTGATGATATTAAATTGATGTAATGATCAACATTATTATGTCAACAGAACTCAACAAAATTAAAAGGTTTAATTAAAACAATAAATTAGAATTTTTAGACCATGCGTTTATTTAAGTTGTGGTAACCCTGAATTACTTTTTTGTAAATATAGAATATATCGCTATTTGCACTTAGTGTATGAAAATACGCTATTTGCACAAAGTGTAAATAGCCGCTGCCAAAATGAAAATTCTGTCATCATTTACTGACCCTCATGTAGTTCCAAACCTGCATGACTTTCATTCACTGAGACATTTTTTTAAAATAATTTCTTTTGTGCTCCACAGAAAAAATAAATGTCACTCACGTTTAGAATGATTTGAGTTTTCATTTTTGGGTGAACTTTCCCTTTAAATGAAGATCGAAAGCGCAGTTGTTGGCGACGTGATCTTTAAAAACTATGACAGCAAAGGTCAAACTGTGTGACTCGCGCTGTCACTCAAGTAAACGGGTGGATTAGGACTAAACTGAACTCTGGGACTCAAATTTTGATGGTGAACTAAGTAGAGAACAATCCACTCCTGTAAAGCTTCCTCTCACCCAGGGTTTTAACTTTTTTTTTTTTGGTTAATTAAAAATGTCAGCTCATTATCACATGTATACGAACACAACAAAGAATTTCGGTGCCTGAACAAATAAGACAATAGCACGCTTGGTAATCTTCAGACAGCTCATTAGGTACTTCATATTAAATTTAAAAACACTGAAGGGACAAAGCACCAGGAGTGCCCACCCCCCAATTCTACCTCTCTTTCTCTCTCTCTCTCTCTGTTTTTTCAATCGCTCCCCTCTTTCTCTGTATTCCCGTAACCGTTCTTTAATTCCACCTCAGTCAGCCCATTGAGAGGCATTGAACCGCATGCTGATGACCTCACTGCCGCGCTCTGATTGGTCAATCTCAGTGACCGACAGCCCCCACATGGGCCAGACAAAAAAGCCACTCTGTCTCTGTCATTCTCTCCCCCCTCTCTGTGTTGACTCATTATTGTCTTCAGCTCTTTTCTTTTACTTGTTCATGGAAACAGGCAGAGCTGAAAGTTGTGTTAGGTTCGCTCTGATCGGAAGCGATCAAAAACAAACACCGCCTTCCGGCTTGGTGCGATGCGTGAGCGCCAATGCAGTAATCACCTCTCACCCACTGCATCTTCCTCTGATCATTTGCTCTCTCCTGTTTTAAAACAGATCAAACAAGGTAGAAAACGAGTTTCTGTGAACACACGGAGGACGCGGAGCGAGAGAGAAATTCGTGGAGTACACATACTCAGAGCTTAAAAGAGGCTTGAGTAAGGTATTTCACAGGGAAAAAAAAGTTACAAAATGACTCCTCTGGTAAAACAAGTTTGTCTTAAAACTTCAAAGCGTTATCTCGGTTCAGAAGAGATGGGAGAATTATATGAGGAAAAGAAAAACACATGAAAGCTGGAGAAGAGGCTTAGGAGTCCTAAAAGTGGGAAAAGAATAGTTTAATGGCTTGTAACGCTGTGCAATACCATGAATATTCATGTTATTTTTCCAGTGGATGAATATTTCCATGGATAACACAATGATTTTCCTAAAAATGAAAAATGAAAGAGACCATGTGCAGTAGACTAATTTCTCGATCTGAACGTCTCAGGTGGCCTTGGTATGTTTGATTTATTAAAAAAATTATTATTTTTTGTTTGTAACAATATACACTGCCATTCAAAAGTTTGGGGTCAGTCATTTTTTTCTTTCATTTTTGAAAGAAATTAATACTTTTTTTTCAGTAAGGATGTGTTAAATTGATAAAAAGCGGTAGAAAAGGCTTATATTGTTATAAAATATTCCTATTTTGAATAAATGCTGTTCTTTTTAGCTTTTTATTCATCAGTGAATCCTGAAAAAAAGTTTCACAGTTTCCAATAAAATATTAAGCAGCAAAACTGTTTCCAATATTGATAATAAATCAGAGTTAGAATGATTTCTGAAGGATCATGTGACACTGACTGGAGTAATGGTGATGAAAATTCAGCTTTGATCACATAAATAAATTATATTTTAATGTATATTAAAATAGAAAACCATTATTAAGTTGGCTTGAAAAAGCCAACTTACTGATCTGCTATATAAACTTATTATTATTCTTCTTCTGAGCCAAATTTTAGACTGCATCTCCTCCTAGAGCTTTAAAGCTACAACCACCAAACTAGGCCCAGACCTTCAGACTGTTCTCACTCGGGTTCTCACATCTAACTATTTATCTAACTATCTATCTAACTATCAATCTAACTATCTAACTAACTATCTATCTAACTTACTAACTATCAAACTAACTAACTTACTATCTAACTATCTATCTAACTTACTATCTAACTTATTATCTAATTATTTATCTAACTTACTATCTATCTAACTAACTATATCTGTCTACGCACACTCACTCACTCACACATTATCTAGCTTTTAAACTACTAAACTAAAACTTAAACTATTTCAAATTTCAAGCTTCAAACTTCAAGCTTTTAAAACTACTCCAAACCTTCTGGCTAGGCTTTTTCAAGCCAACTTAAAGTTTGTCTACAAAATTTACTCATCTAGTTTTAAATTGTAATAATATTTCACAATATTACTATTTTTTCTGTATTTTTGATCAAATAAACACAGCCTTGATGAGCATAAGAGACTTATTTCAACAACTTTAAAAATAGTAATGTGTCCAAACTTTTTGACCAGTACTGTATATATAATAAGTCAATAATAAGATTTTTTTTCTTTAGCAGCAAATCTGCATATTAGAATAATTTCTGAAGGATCACATGACACTGAAGACTGGAGTAATGATGCTGAAAATTCAGATTTGCCATCACATGTTTAAAAATAAAACATTAAAAACATTTTATAACAGTTATTTTAAAATTGAAATGGTATTCCATAATATTACTGTTTTTACTGTATTTTTAATCAAAATAAATGCAGCCTTGGTAAGCACGAGAAACCCAAACTTTTGATCTATAGTGTATAAAAATAGAATTAAATAAAAAATATTTATATAAATACATATGTGTATTTATTTGTAAATATGTGTGCAAATAAAAGCGAGTAAATATAACCTCGCTTGTGTTCATTTAGTGCAAAATAAGTTGGAAAAACATGCCTTGATTTTTTTTATTAACAGTTTATTGTATTTTATTTCTTACTTTAGCAACAATGGCTGTTGACATGTATAAATATCAAAACATAATAAAAAGTCAAAAGGCCAATAAAAGGTACTTTTTCCAGCCCCACAGGAAGGAAATTAAAATCCTTCAGAGTAGCAAAAACTGCATAAGCACATTCTTTGGGTACGAATCACCAAGTGGGCTCAGTGAGACAGCACTAACTGTACATTCCTCTGTCCCACTTAAAAAGAAAAGGAGGGACCGAGGGGGAGAGAGAGTGAAAGAGAGGCTGCAGGGGAGAAGAGAAAGTCTTCATCCCTAAGTCATTTGCCTAAAAAGGATGTGATGAATGAATGTCAGGGACACAAAACATCCACCTCATGTTTAACAAGAGCCTCCCCCAGTCCTCGGTCAGGAGGGGGAGATGGAGAAAGAGTGAAGGGGGGAGGGAGGAAGATAGAAAGCAAATTCTTGTGTCCATTGGCAAAAGGCACCGTGCGTAACAGAGTTCACATTGACTCGCTAACCGTACAGGCCGAAATGGTAATGAAACGAGAGCCGCTTTTGTGTTGGTGTGGTCAATGCGATACAGCTCACCTTTCCACTGAAAAGGACATAGGAAGTGAATCAGTGAGTCAACTGTGAGATCAAATGACCGGTCTTTGTGAGCGCAAAACTCGGCCATCAGCAGTTCCTGACTCACGCACGCAAACACACACACTTGGGAAATTCCTATCAGGGTGTGATATGTCGACTCTCAGTGTGAAATTTAAAGCAAGTGTTATCACTTTTATTGTAATTGTCACAGGTCTGTGTGTGTGTGTGTGTGTTTGTCCCACTGTTCGCAAATAGACCTCAAGAAGCACAAAGCTACAGCTTGCGACCGTCTGTTCGTATTCCACAACTCGCTCTTCCACGGTAACCCATGAATAAGTCAACGATATGGAAATGTAAAAATAATATGTCACTTGTCAGAAGTCGAGTAACAAGCAAGTAACAAAGAACAACTCCCTGGCTCTGTGGGACAAAAATATTTTGCTTAGCGATAAACCAAAACCAAAAATATTCTCCATTTTCCGTTTCAGCCAAAATAACGTTTGAGGGACGAAACGTTTCATTAGATGCGCTTTGACTGTTTCAGCATCTATTTCATCCACACAATGTGGATAAGCTATAACAGGTAAACAAGTAGGCAGTGTGGATGCACTTCACCACAGCTGATGAATGATGCTAGAGTAGCAATTTGTCAGATTTGTTTGGCTGAAATATTGAGGGGCGGCTCTATTATGACTGGTTTAATGGACAACATTCAGAGCGCATTTACCCAAATTTAAAGGGACAGTTCATCCAAATATGAAAATTATCCCATGATTTACTCACCATCCTAGGTGTGTATCTTCTTTCAGACAAACACAGTCGGATATATATTTAAAAATATATCCAAGCTTTATAATGGTAGTGAATGGCGCTCATGATTTTGAAGCCCAGAAAAGTGCATCCATCCATCATAAAAGTAATCCATACGGCTCCAGGGGGTTAATAAAGGCCTTCAGAAGTGAAGCGATTTGGTTTTTATAAGAAAAATATCCATATTTAAATCTTTATAAACTAAAATAACTAGCTACTGGCAGACATCCTTTGCAAATTGACTTACTTTTATGATGGATGGATGCACTTTTTTGGGGCTCCAAAATCATGAGCGCCATTCACTACCATTATAAAGAGCCAGAATATTTTTTTTAAATATATATCCGACTGTGTTTGTCTGAAAGAAGATAGTCATATACACCTAGAATGGCTTGAGTGTGAGTAAATCATGGGATAATTTTCATTTTTGGGTGAATTAATCCCTTTAAGCACTTTATTTTCAGTTTTCGGCGAAATGAAAACTGCTTCCTGCGTTTCAGTAAAAACTTATTTTCCGTTTATCACTAATTTTACTATAAAATATTTTGACTGAATCATGAGCCATGACTGTAACTGGTGGTTTAGTTTGGTTTATCTACTGGAAACGTAAAACATGTACAGTAGTTATGGCCTTTTTACGACATATCGTAATTAAATATGACACGAGGAAGTTATAAGGCCTCCAGAGTTTACAACCGCAGCACAAATGTGGCCCCTGCCGGATTGACAGAATGTATTGAGATGGCTGACTGGGATCTGTGCCATCGACTGACTCTATGGATACGGACTGGTCTAATCAATGCCATCGATCACGGCAGGAGGGGGTTTCAACCACGGAGGGGGCGGGCGATTCAGCCCCCCCAGATATTTCACACTGTGACCCTTCAAAACACATTCCACCAAAACACTGAGCTGTTCCCCTTTCTTTCCCTCGCACATATATAAACACCCCCCGCTAAATCAACCCTAACACTTAACCCCCTCCCCCTCTCCCGTTCTTTCACATACACGCATAAAGCCCACCCTTCCCCCATCCTCCCTCTCTCTTTCTCTTCCCAACAGAAACCGAAGCACGGCGAGGGAGCGTTTTGCTGCACGTGTTTATTAAGAGAATAAATGCAAAGAAAACACCTTTGTTTACCTTTGAGCAGAAACTGTCCCTCAGTGATGACGTCGGCGGTCATGACGTTGTACTCGTTCTCGGTGAAACCCGGTTGACATGGCATCGCCCCCGTGCCCTGGACTGCCACCTGCCAAAAACACAAAAGCACCAGACAAATTAATCCCCCGATTAACGGTGATTAATAAACATCGCCCCTCAGCACGGGCCAACCTCCACCGCGGCGAGAGCCAAATATCCAGAATCCCGAGAGGAATCGATGGACATAACGATCACGCTCCTTCACCATAAACAGAGGAAATGAGGCAGAACTGCGCTCAAGAAAAGCACAGTGATGAGACTTTCCAGAGCCGCCGAGTCCATCGATCAAGCTCGAAATGAACTCTTTGAATTAGCAATGCTATTGTATTTTTCACCGATTACTCGCTAATTTGCAGCAGATCGGCGAAATTAAATAAGGTTCATTGCATGACGATTTACTCGGTTGCTCCTTCATTTTTCTTCATTCTACTTTCCCTAAAGAATGGCGAGGGGTTTCTATCTCCCCCCACCTCCACCTCCGACACTAGGGCATCTGTTATTTTGAGGTGGGTGTAATTAGACTGATGAGGTCAGGAGGGCGAGACGTTAGAAAAGCAGAGCTGACCAGGCTACGCATACTCTGCCTTGAATGCCGTAGTCTGGTGGAGCACTTATCACATAAAAACACAAACACACACTTGTGCAGCTGCTGTGAGCACTCCGGCGACAAGTCACAAATCTTCCTTTATGGTTTACGCTTAAAACAGGCACACACCTAGAAGTTAACAGGCAGGACAAAGACTTATTCATTCGAAAACCTTAGAAAATAAACCACCAGCATTGAGTCTGAATCTGAACATGAGCTGACAAAGTCAGAATCTTAGGTGATTTTGGCTTTAAAAGGATGCTTGAGAAGATCAAAGGTGATGTCCACTGTGAAACAGCCTCTTTGTGTTGGAATAAGATCAGAGGCTTGAAGAAGACGGCTGGCTGTGTTTGTTAATGGCCCCATAGTCAATTTATCAAACATGCTAATTACTTGTTAACTCGGTGGATGCTGCCTTAATGGCCTACACACAACGACCGATCAAACATTTGCTTTTGTGCTAACAAAATCATCGCCAACCGTGAGCTGTTACTGATCAGTTTTTTTTTTTTATGTCGTCATCTGATGCTGCCTTGCTGATGATATATCTGCAGAACCCCTATATAAAGCTGGCACTACAGGGGTGTGTTTGAAAATCTGACTTTAAACTGTCCTGTCAGCAATTGCTTAGCAATATGCTGCCTCTGCACATCCACACAGAGCGAATGATTCTAGATGGAGCCGCACCAGCGGCCCTGCTGACATGAAGAATCGGAGGCTGTAAAACCAATGGTGATCATATAAAGACACACTTGAGATAAATTACAATGAGATTTGAGGTTATAATTTAAAATTAAACCTCTTTAAAACATGATGCTTCAAAGAACCGTTTTGAAAAAAGTGATTCTTTTACCTCATCTCTTGGTTCTTGACAGAGCAGTGTGGTATAGTAGGCTAACATTATTATTAATAAGACTGTTTATTAGCTATAATTTCATGGGTTCATTTTGTTGTTGTCATGATTTAAAAAACATAAAGCCATTCAGAACCTAAATATAATTAGTATTTACTCTATACAAACATCATTTGTAGCCTCCCAGCAAACATTGGTCCGACGACAATGGTCAAAAATAGTAGCATACGACGGCATAAATCGGTAAAAAAATATGTAAAACAGAACATTTCCAAAAAACTCATTCAGATACGTTTCATAACTTTAATTTTGTATCAATTTTTCAACCATTACGGGTCGTGTCGGACGTCTTTTTAAGAGTCACTAAACGTCCAAATGTTATCTCTCGGCTGAATTTTTTTTTTTTTTTTTGCTATAAAACACTCAATTTCTTCAAAAACTCTGTTTGTAAATTGACTAAACTGTCATTTAATCAAGTCGTAAACATATTTCCAGTACGTTTAATTTCAAACAAGATCGCGACAGCTCAATAAATCATTGAGTTGCTGGCTTGAGAACAATTCAGCCCACGGAATCGTTCACGGAATCGATTCACTTGAAAGATTCGACTCGTTCACCAAGCGGACATCGCTATCAAACAGCAGAGGGTTTTAAAACATGTGGAACCGTTATAACACACACAAACAATAGTAAAACGCGACATTGATGTTACACTTTAAAAACTTGCCGCAATAAGACATTTACGAGGTCAGGACTGTTAGCCTACTTCTGCACACCACAAATACAATAAAAACATTGAAACCCGGGCCAAATGGCTGATGGCCAAATGTTAACTTTATTGCCATGCAGATTTCAAGCGTTTGGTTCTATCATAACACAATTTGCTAGTGATTTCTCACGGTCGGAAACACAACATGACTGTCCCCCGTTAATTCAGCCGGACTCTGCATTATTCCGAGGGCAGCAGACGCAAAACCCGACAGCGAGATTCATTTCTTCGGGTCAGAGCGATTTGTCATATTTGGGTTACGCACAGAGCCGTTGTTCGCCGTGAGATTTCACATTTGCACATCTAAAAGAGGCAGAGTCAGCGGAAGAGGACACTCGCCTCAATGAGCAGTTCATTAACTGATTATTGCTACATTTGTTTCATCACTCGGAAAGGGACCATTGTGACCTAATCACCTCCTTGAGGGCAACTTTTCAATCTCGTGCCAAAAGAAGCGAGAGCGCGTTTGAAAATCCGCATTCATCTGCGACTGGCTCCGGTTCAGCACGGGACGCTTGAAACGGGGCTTCTAGTGCAATCCAACGGCTATACAACATAATAAAAAACATTATCTAAATCTCTTGTGGTTAAATGTGAGGCATGCATAATAGAATAAAGACTCTCTAGAACTGCATGCGAAGCAAATTAAATGCGACGTGAAGTCTTTAACCCTTAGAGACGATCAGAAAACCGATTTGATCTAGGCACTGACGCCCTATTTAAATATTCTGGCACTTAACAAAAGCGTTTACTTGTATTCTGACTAAAAAACGCACACGGATAACTGCTCTATAGTTTACAAACATATACAGTATATATAATACACGCCAAACCTCATACATAAAGCAGCATCGCTAAAACGCGCAGCTCGTGCCCGAGCGCACATCGCTTTTCGGACCCTTAATTTTACCTGCAGAGCGGCGAGAAGCCCCAGCATCACGCCTCCCGAGCGGTACATCGTTTAAATTCCGTCCTTTGTGAAGAAACCGATAGAGTTGGCCGTTTTCCGCTGCGTTATAATGTCCCGTTAGGTAGCGGCGGCATGTAGCGACAGAATCGTTCCTCCGTCTCTCTCTGGCACTGATCCGTGCTGCTCTCGGTCTGGTACTGACGCTCCGCTCGCTCTCGCAGTTCAACGGCGGAGCAGCGCTCTCAGTGGCGCCCTCTAGCCGCGCTCGGTGGTACTGCGCCGGAGAGGGGGCTCCTTTCCTTATGTCACCCCCTTCAGCCTCCGGAAGTCACAGCGAAGAAGACAAGACCCCGCCTCCTTCACTACAACAAAAGGAAGATCTTCTTCCTTTAACCCCACCCAACCCCTTAATGCCCACTAATCGGCGAGAGGGACTGAGAATTCCTGGATTTAAAGTGCATGTCTCATGCGGGTGGGCTACTTTGAAAATCTAATGTTGTGGTAGTACTTCTGAAAGCATTGTTAAAAACCTCATGTAAGAGATAATGGACAGTCAGCGTCAGTCAAATAAGCGGTTAACAGTTTCTGTTGATTAAACCAGTCACCTTCATTGTATTAACTCAAATTTTTCATTTCAATGAACTCAAAATGGCAACCAGGTCACTTTTTTTTTTTTTAAGTTAACCAATCATTCTTTTTTTTTTTTTTTTTTTCTTTTTTTTTTTTTTGACACATAGTCAGTTATAGACCACTGAATGACCAATTAGAATCAAGTATTCCAGAATATATATATGCAGTCAAACCCAAAATTATTCAGACATTTTTGATATTTTTTTACTAGTGGGTACAGGACACTAGTTCATTTATGTAAGTGAGGATAGCAAAATAAAGTAAACTGTGACATATTATACCCAAAAATTATTCATATGTTCAATTCAATGTTTTTTTTTTTTTGTTTTTTGTTTTTTTTTTAGACGAATAGTTGGTTATACAGAATATTTGATCACCGAATGACCAATTAGAATCAAGTATTCCAGAAACCTGTACTTTTTCTGTTATTTTAGAGATGTATTTTTTTTTTTCAGTAATAACTATATATAGTCAAACCAAAAATTATTCAGACATTTTTGATACTTTTGATATATTTTTACTAGTGGGTGCAGGACACTATAGTTCATTTATGTAAGTGAGGATAGCAAAATAAAGTAAACTGTGACATATCATACCCAAAAATTATTCATACAGTGGACTACCAGTAAAATTGATAAAAAATTTGAAACCAAAAATTATTCAGACACTTTGACCTAACCATGTTTTGCTTAAGTATTATCTGACATAATTAAGATTTTTTTTTTTCTGACACAGTTTAACTCTGAGATCTTGTCATATTTTATTACCATTTTTTAGTGAATAAACTGTAATAATGAATGAAATGTTCAAGGTGTCTGAATACATTTGGTTTGACTATAGATAGATAGATAGATAGATAGATAGATAGATAGATAGATAGATAGATAGATAGATAGATAGATAGATAGATAATGTATAGTCAGCGTCAGTCAAACCTGACGGGATGATCAGAAGCTCAAATAAACGGTTAACGGTTAACAGTTTCTGTTGATTAAACAAGTCACCTTCATTGTATTAACTCTAATTTTTAATTTCAATGAACTCAAAATTATTTAAGGAAACCAGGTAACTTACTTTTTTAAAGTTAAACAAACCATTCTTTTTTTGTTTTTTGTTTTTTAGACGAATAGCTGGTTATACAGAATATTTGATCACCGAATGACCAATTAGAATCAAGTGTTCCAGAAACCTGTGTAATAAATCAAGTTAAAGTAACTCAATACAGGCCAATTTGAATTTAGTTATGGCAAAAATCTCATGAGCATCAGATTATGCCCGTCTTATGCTGTGAATCTTAAATAGTGTGAATTGACAATGTAAATGGATTATATGACAGTGCTGAAAGTTGATTAGGGAATTTGCTCAGGTGATGTCTTATTCCAGACTCAGCTGTCTTGTGGGCATGACTGCGTCTCTAGTCGTGACAGGCAGGGACAGGGACAGGGAAACTGGCACTTGGAGTGCCTGTGACAGCAGCGAATGTCTATGGAGCAGATGTCCTGTGCGCTCTGAGAGAGTCTCCGGTCATCAGCGCGCACCACCATCTGCTCATCATTACCGGCCCGGCCGAAACACACAAACACACACACCAACCGTGGAGCCGCCGGTCTGTCTCGGTGACATCAGAGAGGCTGGTCTTGACAGAGAGCGAGAGAGATAAGTGATAAAGAGGGGGAACAAAGGGGAACCTGAAGTCCTAACATCAATTTTTAAAGGGATAGTTCGACCGAAAAATGAACATTGCACCATTTACTCATTCAAAACCCATATGATTTCATTACTTCTGTGAAACAAGGTGAATTTTTGAAGAATAATGTCTATATTTCAGTCAGATCCTCACACAATGCTAAGACCTTTTAAAAAAAAATAACTTATATGGTGCATTTTTTTTTTTATAATTGACAGCCCTATAGTCCTCATTCACTTTCATTATGAAGAAGTGAAAGATATTCACCTAAAAATTCCCCTTTTGGGTTCCACTGAAGAAAGAATGACATGAGGTTGAGTAAATGATGACAGAATTTTTCAAAACGTGTATCCACAAAGTCTATGTTTGTACAGTGGTGTTACCTAGGAGTTTCATCACACTCGTGAGTTTCATGATTGCGTATTGTCTTTGGCACTGTTATTTTTATTGTTGACCAGTCTACGAACAGAACTGGACAAGTGATATGTGTTCTCATATGATGGCTTAAGAAAGTTTTCAAAGTTACCTGGATTGCAAACTATAAATTATCTGTAATATTATCTTCCTTTCATGCTTCGTGGATCCGTATAACATCCTATCAGCTCATCACCAGATACAAATTTATACTAAAATAGTTCATAAGAAGTGCTACCTTGCAGGATGGGGCAAAATTCAGACTTTGAGAACTGGCTTCCATTCATATAATGAGTGTGAATTTAGATTCAATTGGTTTCAATCCACAGGATGTTGAATTGGAATTTGAATTTGAATGAAAAGATAAAGATTTTCTCTGTTGTTATTCAAATGAATTCAACACAGTCACAAAACAAACAATGACATCCTCAATTTACAAATAATGCAAATATTTTGTGATATATATATATATATATATATATATATATATATATATATATAATTATCGATAATATCCAGGTAATATTTTCTGGATTTATTTTTTACAGTATATATATACAGTCAAACCAAAAATTATTCAGACATTTTTGATATTTTTTTACCAGTGGGTGCAGGACATTATAGTTCATTTATGTAAGTGATAATATAATGACATATTATACCCAAAAATTCTTCATACCAGTAAAACTGATAAAAATTTGTAACCAAAAATTATTCAGGCACTTTGACCTGACCATGTTTTGCTTAATTGTTATCTGACATAATTAAGATTATTTTAAATTTGAGATCTTGTCATATTTATATTTGATAGATAGATAGATAGATAGATAGATAGATAGATAGATAGATAGATAGATAGATAGATAGATAGATAGATCATTTCTCTGTAATTTCACTATTATATAAAAAGTTATATGAAATATTGTACATTTAACATATTAAATACAATGAAACATTTTAAACATTAATTAAGACCATTTAATCTTATAAAACCTAAACAGTTGAACAGAGACTTTTTTTTATTTTAAAACCTCATTCTTTTAATTAGTTTTTACTTTTTCTATTTAAATTTAAAGTTTTAGTAATTTGGTTGTGTGTTTTAGTCAATTTAATGCATCAAATTAAACTAAATTAAAATGGCAAATTAATTTGATGTGATTTTAAACACTTCATGTATTTTATTTCAAGTAATTTTTTATGGTTTTAGTTTTAATTAACTATAATAACCCTGACTCCATTTTAATTCCACTTCTTTAAATTCATATTGCATTGTGCATCGCTGCATCCTGTTTGTCCACCTTTGTTTCAATTTCAGGAAGTGAACTGGAATTTAACATTCATTCTTAATTCAATTCTTATGGAATGCAGTTCTGCTACCTTGTCCCTTACTTGATCATTATGGTAACAGCAATTCATTGAGGTTGAAATGTTGATTGGCCCATTATGTACGACTAATAGTACCAACTACTTAATAGTCACACATATTTAGCTGCTTAATGAATTATTTGGGAGCAAATGACCAGCGTGGTCCTCTCAAAATCTATATGTAGACACAGTCCACTACTCCTGCAATGCTAAAAGCATTATGGTCAGAGCAGAACATTGGTCAGCTAACTAACTAGCCATCGCTGCTCATGGGAGACCACCCTACACTTGAGCTTCAGACTCCTTACAGACTTGAGAAATGATTTGTTTTCCTCCAGACTACATTTTCCATGCCCTGAACCATACTTCAACCAGACCATGTTTTTCATGCCCTGACGTCCCTTTGAGTCATGAGTCATGCTGAATTGCAGCATCTGCTATATGAATAAAATGAAATTGTGCAAATATTACACTGTCCCATAAGGATATATGGAGATTTACTAGTTGGTCTTCATATGAGCCAGAAGTATTTAGAAACCACGCATGAATGATGCAGGAGACATGCAGGAAACTGTAGCTCATTATTAATTTACTTCACAGTGATTGGCTTTTGAATGGGGACGCAAAGTCTCAATGGTCCACTGAGAGATGGATATGGATGTATTAGAGTACTTTAACAGTTATTACGGTTAAAGGTTGCACTGAGAGTGTTTTTTGTGTTACATCTCATATAAGGGCTTATATGAGATGTGATTCACATATTTAGGTTATTGTATCATATAGGACAGTCTTAAAAGGATGGTTCACCCAAAGATGAAAATTCTGTCATCATTAAAGGACCAATATACTTTGAAGCAAAATTGAAAAACAAACTTGTGTGACGTCATCTTGAACAAAACAAAGTTCATTTAGTAAGTTTCTGAAGTTTTCTCTGGCTGGTTCGAACTTGGTCTGTGGCAGTTATGTAATAGTTGTGGCTCTGTGGCTCCGCCTTCTTTGACACAGAAATCTTCTTCGGTTAATTTTTTTTCTGTTAAAGGGTTAGTTCAACTAAAAATGAAAATTCTGTCATCATTTACTCATCCTCATGTCATTCCAAACCCATAAGACTTTCGTTCATCTTCAGAACACAAATTAAGATATTTTTGATGAAATCTGAGAGCTTTCTCTCCCTACATTGACAGCTACGCAACTACCACTTTGATGCTTCAAAAAGTTAATAAAGAGATTGTAAAACTAATCCATTGAGTGGTCTAGTCCAAATTTTCTGAAGAGACCTGATCGCTTTATATGATGAACAGATTGAATTTAGGCTTACGAGAATGAACCTCAATGGTTCTTGAGGAAGCTCAAACATGCTGCGTAACACAAGAATGAACCTCATTGGTTGTTACGGAAGCTCAAACGTACTACGTAACACACAAGAATGAACCTCATTGGTTGTTACGGAAGCTCAAACGTGCTGCGTAACACGAGAATGAACCTCATTGGTTCTTGAGGAAGCTCAAACGTGCTGCGTAACATGAGAATGAACCTCATTGGTTCTTGAGGAAGCTCAAACGTGCTGCGTAACACGAGAATGAACCTCATTGGTTCTTGAGGAAGCTCAAACGTGCTGCGTAACACAAGAATGAACCTCATTGGTTGTTACGGAAGCTCAAACGTGCTGCGTAACACACAAGAATGAACCTCATTGGTTGTTACGGAAGCTCAAACGTGCTGTGTAACACAAGAATGAACCTCATTGGTTGTTACGGAAGCTCAAACGTGCTGCGTAACACAAGAATGAACCTCATTGGTTGTTACGGAAGCTCAAACGTGCTGCGTAACACGAGAATGAACCTCATTGGTTCTTGAGGAAGCTCAAACGTGCTGCGTAACACAAGAATGAACCTCATTGGTTGTTACGGAAGCTCAAACATGCTGCGTAACACGAGAATGAACCTCATTGGTTCTTGAGGAAGCTCAAACGTGCTGCGTAACACGAGAATGAACCTCATTGGTTCTTGAGGAAGCTCAAACGTGCTGCGTAACACGAGAATGAACCTCATTGGTTCTTGAGGAAGCTCAAACGTGCTGCGTAACACGAGAATGAACCTCATTGGTTCTTGCAGAAGCTCAAACGTGCTGCGTAACACGAGAATGAACCTCATTGGTTCTTGAGGAAGCTCAAACGTGCTGCGTAACACGAGAATGAACCTCATTGGTTGTTACGGAAGCTCAAACGTGCTGCGTAACACGAGAATGAACCTCATTGGTTCTTGAGGAAGCTCAAACGTGCTGCATAACATGAGAATGAACCTCATTGGTTCTTGAGGAAGCTCAAACGTGCTGCGTAACACGAGAATGAACCGCATTGGTTCTTGCGGAAGCTCAAACGTGCTGCGTAACACAAGAATGAACCTCATTGGTTGTTACGGAAGCTCAAACATGCTGCATAACACACAAGAATGAACCTCATTGGTTGTTACGGAAGCTCAAACGTGCTGCGTAACATGAGAATGAACCTCATTGGTTCTTGAGGAAGCTCAAACGTGCTGCGTAACATGAGAATGAACCTCACTGGTTCTTGAGGAAGCTCAAACGTGCTGCGTAACACGAGAATGAACCTCATTGGTTCTTGAGGAAGCTCAAACGTGCTGCGTAACACGAGAATGAACCTCACTGGTTCTTGAGGAAGCTCAAACATGCTGCGTAACACGAGAATGAACCTCATTGGTTCTTGAGGAAGCTCAAACGTGCTGCGTAACACACAAGAATGAACCTCATTGGTTGTTACGGAAGCTCAAACATGCTGCGTAACACGAGAATGAACCTCATTGGTTCTTGAGGAAGCTCAAACGTGCTGCGTAACACGAGAATGAACCTCATTGGTTCTTGAGGAAGCTCAAACGTGCTGCGTAACACGAGAATGAACCTCATTGGTTCTTGAGGAAGCTCAAACGTGCTGCGTAACACGAGAATGAACCTCATTGGTTCTTGAGGAAGCTCAAACGTGCTGCGTAACACGAGAATGAACCTCATTGGTTCTTGAGGAAGCTCAAACGTGCTGCGTAACACGAGAATGAACCTCATTGGTTCTTGCGTATCATGTTTTAGGACTTTTTGAAGCAGCAGTGTCAGTTGTGTGACTGTCAATGGAGAGAAACAAATCTATCAGATTTCATCAAAAATATCTTATTTTGTGTTCCAAAGATGATTGAAGGTCTTATGTGTTTGGAACGACATGAGGGTGAGTAAATCATGAGAGATTTTTTTATCCCTTTAAGTCCGTTGAGGTCAGATGGGAGTAAAAACATGAACACACTGTACATCTGCTTTAAATTGAAGTTGCAATTCTAATAGAAAGAGACACTGACACTGTTTTTATTTCATGATTGTTACTGTAAAGCTTCTTGTTTTAAGCAATATTGTATAACGTGCTGTAAAAAAAACATGACTTGACTGGAGTGCTGAATTGATGTGCAGAATTTGTTCAAAAACATATCAATGTCACTATGATGTTTTCTTAAGTGCTATCATTATTGTCGTATTTATTTTGTTACTGAGATAAAGTGCGCAGCACACATTTACATATTCATCTAAACAGCACTCTCAGCAATGTAGTCTTTGTCGGGATGTTCGCCAACAATATATCGCTACAAAGGCATTTCAAACTTCTTTTTACCTCCAAGCGAAAGACAACTTCAGCATGAGGATACTGTCACCGAGTATATTTACTCAGCCTCATTTCATTCTAAACCTGAATGACTTTCAGTTCAACACAACAGAAGATATTCTGAAGAATGTTTGTCCATAATGATGACAGATTTTTTTTGTGTGTTAGCTGTCCCTTTAAGACTAAATGCAATTATGTACGGTCAATGACTTCAGTTTCGTTCTCTATCTCTCCTTTTCTGTAGCGATTGTTCCCTGAGGGAAGTAAGTTATGAGAAAGCTCTGATTCTATCTCCTACTTATCCCATTAGCATGCCACTGTGTGTTTTCTGGAGTTTGAGATGCTCTGCATGTTGCGTGTGTGTGTGTGTGTGTGTGTGTGTGTGCGCGCATTGAGCTAAGTAGGGTCACATTCTCATGCACTTCACTACAGTGTGTCTAATAGTCTATAAAATCCATTCCTTCCCTTTTCCCATCAAAGCATCTTTCCTTTTTTTCTTGTCCAGTTTTTCCTCCAGCTTTCTTCTGAGTATCACCTTAGGCCTCGAAGCACTAAGAAACCTGGAAAAGACAATCCACTTTGAAAGGCTTCATAACAATCTTCTAAAAGTCACAGTCAAAACAAAGTATCAAACCATATCGACTGTAAAAAACAGCGATGGTGCTGCGTGAACGGTTCTGATCTAAATGTCAGCTGCCACAACAGGTTTATATGTATGAGTGAGCTGCAGAATTTGCATTCAATACTCTGCTATTCGGTTACTCTTCGTAACCATTTGTAAACTATCATCTTACAAGCTCACATGACATGCACACTTTCACATGCCTTTGAGCTTGTCTTTGCGTCTTTGTATATTAAACATGAAGTGGATTTGCTTTACTATCTGACAAATTTTGTGCAATATGGGTCTGTCACATCCACATTGTGAAAGTGAAATCTGTCATAACAGTGACTGGAAATATCATCAAACACTTTTAAACAATAACAACACTCCCACACTTTAAAACAATGAAGGTTACAAAAAGTTTTTTTTTTTTTTTTTACAGTCTGATGCCTTAGGAGAATCTTATTATGCTCAGTTGCTCGACAGAAAACCATCTGGGTCGCTCAGTGAAAGCAGGAATGCTTTATTTTTCCCATTACCAGATGATACTTAAAACAAATACTAAGCATGGGTGCACTAATCTTAAAACACACACACACACACACACGCATATGGCAAATAAGAGGCATGAAACGTGATCGAGTGTAATCTAGGGTTATATAAAACTGGTTTCGAGAATTTGTATGAAAACTTTTTATGCACATATAAATACGAATAAGGCTGACTAATAATGATTTTTGATAGTAATGCCTTTATTATATAAGTGAAAAAAATGGAAGTGAAAAAAAATATGAACTAACAAAAACAGTGCATGTTGAAAAGATCGTATTTATGAGTTAAATGCACATGAACGTCACCACAATGTTGTAATTACGAGTGCGAAATGTGAGATTTTCATTGAGCCCCGAGTCTGCATTGTCTGTATAATTGGTAAATTTGTTCAAATTAATATATATATTTTAAAAAGTCCCCCTGTAGTCAATAATTTGATCCCTTAAAACTAATCTTTGATCGCTGAAATTACATATTTAAATGTTTTTTTTTCCCTCTGAAATAATTTTTGAAAAAAATAAAATAGCTGGAATGTAACTCTACACCCTTGCCTCGAATATGATAATTAGCCCCGCCTCCACCCACTTGCACGAGCTCAGAGATCCACTCGGTCAACTTACTGATGTAAACGGTATCGCTCTTTACAATGTCGGACACATGACGGTAATTAATATGATTAGCCGTTTGCTTGACTATGTTATCAAACAGCTAATAATGTGTTGCTAATGTTACACAAACCAACGTGTCCATCAAAGCATATTTTTCCAATTGTTTTCAATGGGATCGTCATTTTTTTTTAAACGTCAGGAGTGTAACGAGAAGCTGAGTGTCTTTTTCACGCTCAAGCGCTGAGCGCTCGATGTTTTTACCGGTCGCCTCGCGTTGAAGAATGTCGTCCAATCAGAGTAGAGGAGGGGTGGGACAAATACAACACAGACCAACTGTAACAACATTCTTGCTGTACACTGACATCAACAAGCAGAGAACAGAACAAAATGGATGAGAAATTAATATTGTAATTCTTCAATTCGAGGCGACCGGTACAAAAACACCGAATGCTCAGCAATTTGGCATGAAAAAGACGCCAGCACCTCAAAAAATTTAAAAAAATGTGGCGCTCCCATTGAAAATAATTGGAAAAGTACGCTAGCCGCCAGATAGAAACACTTTGGTTGACACGCTGTCTAGAACTAAGTTGCATTTTCAAAATACCATAGTATTGTACAAGTATGATAAAATATATAACAATTAAATTTGCATAAATTAAATTTTAAACAAAAAAAAAACAAAATTGCACCCAAAGCACATTCTTTATTCAACGTTTTGTAGATGAATTTTATCACCATCTTGCTTCAACCAAAGTTATTTGAATGCACCTAAAGGCATTATTACAACTTTCCAACTCGTACATTTGAATTTTCCAGGAGGATTTGAACGTGCCAATAGTTGTGTATTATATACTGCTTCCGCTTGTCTGGACACAGAAATGCTGAAAAGCACAAGCTGTCAGACAGTGTTCAGTCACACTCGCAGCACTCATTCAAACACAAGGCTTGCCTGAGGTCATGACAGTGAAAAGAAGCGTCACCTGGAGTTATTTCACTCCACTAAATAATGACAAAGCTAAACGTGACATCTATCAAAGACTAATGGGTGTTTGTTCTGTTTGACCTTTTGTAGAAATGCAGTTGTTGTTAACTGATTATGTTCTAATTATGCAAAAAAATTTTTTTCAATCTCCATAAACTGCTTAGCCAATTCAAGAACTCTTGTCTGCTGAATTAAGGTTTATTATAGAATGTTTTGTCATTTTAAAGTGCCCCAATTTTAAAGCTTCCTAATTTAGTTTTGAAGGTCTCCTACAACAGGTTTACATGCATCCGAGGTCAAAAACACTTTAATTTTCTCATAATATACATTGCAGCATCACCTCTTTCCTCACGTTGTCTGAAACGGTTAAAGATTCAGTCTTTTTAAACCCCTCCTTTTTTGAGAGCCTGCTCTGCTCTGGTCTTTTGTGATTGGTTTACCACTTACTTAAGAAATCCATCACCATATATGAATTTCAGCGCTGGATCTTGATACAAGGTGATATGAACAGTAACAATGTTTTACTGTATCAATTCTAGCTTGAGTCCTCATCCTTTGGAAGTGCAGCAAAGTGGATTTCACAGCTCAGAAAACCGCATCTTCTCAACATGTCGACAACACAAACCAAACTCTTCCAGCCTCAGCTACAACTACAGTGTTAGAGGGTGAAAGTAGATGCTGTTCGAGGGCAGCCAATGAAGACCATAGACTGGCATTATGGAAATTTATTTGTGCAGGGAATTACTGGAATTACTGATGACTCGTTTTAGGCAGTTCAGAATCAGTTCTTTCTTTTGGCAGACATTAACTCTTTTTATCATGCACTTTGATCTTTGAAACCTTGCATACTTTTTACATTCACAAACAGCTATATAACACTTCATGAAAGGTAATATCCGAAAAATCATAAAAGGGGCAACTTAAATATTATTGTTTTTTATTTTAGGTTAAAAAGATTCAGCAAATGTTGTATTTTAAAGTTAACCTATAATGCCCCTTTTACAAGATGTAATATAAGTCTCTGGTGTCCCCAGAATGTGTCTGTGAAGTTTCAGCTCAAAATACCCCACAGATCATTTATTATAGCTTGTCAAATTTGCCTTTATTTGGGTGTGAGCAAAAACACTCATTTTTGTGTGTGTCCCTTTAAATGCAAATGAGCTGCTGCTCCCCGTCCCCTTTCCAGAAGAGGGCGGAGCTTTAACAGCTCAACAACAACAAAGCTGGAGAATCTCACGCAGCCAAAATGAGGATTGTCAGTAACGGTGTTCAGCCTTACATTGTTCAAACCGGAGTCGACACTGATGGAGAGACTCAGGAAGAAGTTACAACTTTTAGAATGAAACTGGACGTTTCTGAATGGTTAGTGGATAAATTTATGTAGTTGCTGTGGAGTTGATTCAACTCATCCACTAGCATGTGCCGTCATGTTCATCTTTTGTGCAAATCCAGTGTTGAATTGATCCTCATTTGTGAAGCAGTGACAACAACACTTTACTACAACAACTCTTCCTTTTCTCTAAAGCAGTCCAACATGGCCACGCCCCCTTTGTTGCATGTGCTCGGGGGCGGGGTTTATGTAAATCTTAGGGTTAGTGATGTCACTAACCTGGGAACAAGCTTCTTGTAGTCCCTACCAGCCGCTTGTTGTAGTCCTTAAAAAGTGATTTCTTTAAAAGAAAATATCTCTCTTTGCATTGAACTTTGAGCGTCGTAACTTTGCAGATGTTGTTTATGCTCAAACAGCAACATTACACACTAACTAAAGTTAAAAAAGTGAAATTATAATCAACCACCCCTTTAATGTAATACTGCTAAACCTGAATGCACTCTTTAAGGTTACATTTTCAATTTCATTTGTCTCGGACATTGATATGCACGTTGTGCATCACGTTAAGCCAAAAATACTGCCCCTAATACACAGTTGTTCTTCTCTGACGCCCTCTCTAATGGCAGCATCCCATTCGTTTCACCCAGCCCACATCCCTCACTCTCTCAATGAGCCTAATTACCTTTGTGCAAAGGAGTTCAGTTCTCTGTATTGAGGTGACTTGTTTTTGGAGGTTGGTGAACTCTCATACACATAAGTGTGTGTACGCTGGCACACACTCTCCGGCTCACACGAGGTTTAGGTAGGTGGCATGGGGTGTTGAGCAGATAATTACACCGGAGCAGTGAAGAACAAGAAAAGAGCTGAGAAGAAAAGGAACAGATCCCTCGTTTTCTCCTCTTCACTTTACACACTCCTTTCTTCAGCCTAATTATCAGCGTAGCTTTGAGGTTAGGCAAAGGATTCTCACATCTCCCTCTCCTGAGCTTTCTATTCTGTCAGCCTCTCTCTGAGATGTGGAACAACTCTAAACAGGGAGAAAAGACAATCTGTGAAAGACTCAAATCTTGTACTTGAATTTATTTAAGGTTGATATCTGAGGCTCATTGTTCACGTGAACGGGTTTCTCTGTGATTTGAGAGCTTTAGAAATTAGCTCAGGAGGCTTCAGTGTGCTAAGCAATGAAACCGCACGGATATACACAAGCACGGATCTTATTTCTGGAGGCTATGAGGGGTTGCCTTGGGGATAAACATCTTTAAACACCAGCCTTTAGAAATAAGATCATATATAAGAGTGACAAATATTAATATTATAACATATGCTGCTGAACCAAGCCTATAGCAATATTGCACCTGTGTTTTATTTAGCCTACACAAGACCTTTTTCCGATACTATTCTAGAGCTCCTTACACACATAGACATCCCCCAAACCTGACCAAAATTCTGTAATTATCAGCATTATCAGACATCCTGGGTGTTATCAGCATTATCAGGCGTCCTGGTATTAGGCCTCTGACCTCTGACCGGTCACTGGCTAACCGTACGTGTCCACTGGCACCGACTGAGCAAAGCTGAGCAGGCATTTTCAATTCATTATCTTTGAGAGCTGAGCGACAGGCTTGTGTGGGGTATTGTGGGATTGACAGCGTTGAGAGCTTTAAAAAGTTGAGAAATGCTCAAGTTTATGCAAATGAGAGGCGAAAAACACCAGGCGGTGTGTGAAGACAGTGATGGCTGTCATAAGCGTTTCAAAATCTGCAAATATCGCTGGAGGTTCTGGAGGATTCAGTGCTTAAAACACATTTTTACATATTCCTATATTTAATTCAGATTTCAAATGCAGCTAGCAAACTTTCATTGCATTTAGGCTGTAGTTGAGTTAAAACATAAAAGAGTTTCTTATATGTGGGTCTATGACATGATGCTTTTTTAAAAGCATGCTAAATATACATAAAATATGCAATTCATACATACAATGACTACAATAATAAGCATGTTTTATATATATATATATATATATATATATATATATATATATATATATATAAAATTAATTAAAATGTATTTAGATGCTTAAAGTTCTTTTTGATCATATTTAGTTAAATAATATGTTAACAAAACACATTTATTGTTTATTAATATTTGAAAAATGTTTGTCCACCAAATGAAAGTAATTTGATCTGATCATAATCAGGAAATGTCATTAAAGACAAATCTGGAAATGGTTGTAAATTCAGGTTGTAAAATAACATGTGGTGTGATGGCCAAAGAACTTAATGACATTTATAATAATAAATTTATTAATAGAAATATATTAAACAAATTTTGTACATTCACATGCATCATGTATTCAAGGAGAAATAAGAGAAAAGGACAAATTTGTGATGACTTTTTGCTTGATGCACCACATGATATTATTTTTAGACTTTATTTATAATTTTCAAAACCATATAGAACCAACATGAATGCATACAGCACATTTCTACACTGTAAAAATTATTTTCATGATTTGTTATCATAGCATTTTTTTTTTTTTTTTTGGTCAAATCAACATAGATAATTAATGTGGTTCAGATAACAATATTTTGAGTTTCTGTTGATTAAACCAATATGGAAGAGGATTAGGGCCAAGCAATAATAAAAAAATAAAACCATCTCGAGATTAAAGTTGTTAAATTTCGAGGAAAAACGTGTTAAATTTTGAGAAAAAAAGGCGAAATAAAATGTTGAGAATAAACTCATTAAATTATGAGAAAAAACTCATTAAATTTCGAGAAAAAAGTCGAGATAAAATGTTGAGAATAAAGTCATTAAATTATGAGAAAAAACTCGTTAAATTACGAGAACAAATTCGTTAAATTATGAGAAAAATGTTAAATTTTGAGAAAAAAGTCGAGATAAAATGTTGAGAATAAACTCATTAAATTATGAGAATAAAGTCATTAAATTACGAGAAAAAAGTCGTTAAATTATGAGAACAAATTCGTAATTTAACGAGTTTGTTCTCGTAATTTAACGACTTTTTTTTCATAATTTAATGACTTTATTCTCAACATTTTATCTTGGCTTTTTTCTTGAAATTTAATGACTTTTTTCTCGTAATTTAACGAGTTTATTCTCAACATTTTATCTCGACTTTTTTCTCGAAATTTAACGAGTTTTTTCTCGAAATTTAACAACTTTAATCTCGAGATGGTTTTATTTTTTTTTTATTATTGCTTGGCCCTAATCCTCTTCTGTAAACCAATCACCATTGTATTAACTCAAATTTTCATTTTCAATGAACTCAAAATTTCAAGGCAACCAGGTAACTTACGTTTTTAAGTTAAACCAACAATTCTTTTAACAGTGTAAGGATTGTCACATGTTTTAAACTAGATATTTATGTAATTGACTCAAGTATACTTTGGTCATTTGTATATAAAATTCACATTTTTCTAAATGTACACATGCATATGATGATTTTATTATTTTGGAGTTTTTCTTTCCGCAGCAGTAGACGCATAAGTGTGTCAAAATACGAATCAGTGGCTAAGACAGACACA
The DNA here is from genome assembly GCF_018812025.1 of Megalobrama amblycephala. Taxonomy (NCBI): domain Eukaryota; kingdom Metazoa; phylum Chordata; class Actinopteri; order Cypriniformes; family Xenocyprididae; genus Megalobrama; species Megalobrama amblycephala. The sequence goes on along the minus strand of NC_063054.1, from coordinate 2,653,746 downwards.
AAAACCTGCTGTAATACTGAGCAAGATGTAATAAATAAATAAAACGTATAAATACACCCCAGATTAAGTTTAAGAAGTTTGCAAAATTTATTTGGCTCTCTCACTTCCTCGGGATTTTCAGGGATCTGTTGGATTTTCAGAATATAAACTGTCTCTCCATCTCTCTCTCTCTATCTCTCGCTCGGGCTGCCTCGCCAACATGCTTGTTAAATAATGTACTTTGATGTTTTTTAAACACATATCAGACGTGTGGGTTGCTAACCAACGGAGGCCTTTAGGGAGTTGGGAAAAGAGGTACAGAAACGAGGGATAGTTCACCAGGGTACCACTTCAATTCAGCCCAGAATATAGAGACCGTGAGAGATGAAGAGAGAAAAAAATAAAAAATCTCTGCGCTCCTATACCTATTTCTTCAATTGTATATTAAGCTGTGCGCTGAGGGAAAAGCATTTATGCCCTCCTATGCCTCTGTTACTCTTAAATAGACTGCTGAGAGATGTTCTGAGCTCTTTCCACATTCAAAAAGATTTTCAACATGCTTTAAAGTTCATTTGAAATGGTTAGTGGTCTTCTCCCATATAAAATGTTTGGGCTTCCTTCCTTTCTATTTAAGAGTCTGTTTCCTAGAACCAGTTTAATAAGAAATCTACAGGGCAAGTAATGCAAAATTCACCCATACGGAAAATTTAGGTCAGAGTAAGTATGTATGTATATTCCCTTTGATATTAATAAGTTCCATTGGCCAATAATATATCAACAGCGTTTCATGTTGTCAGTGACCACTGCATAGTCCAAAGGCTTTCAGTTTGTTTGCCTGGATCATGACCCATTTCATACAGCTGTCTAATCCCCAGGATGTGGTCCAAAAATATCATCCTCAAAAATATGATATACAGCTGCCATTTCTGATCAACTGAGAACTTACAGGTAATCGAACCAAATGGTGTTGTTGCAAGTCGGGGCTATGTTCCAAAACCTATAGTTGGCAGCTTTTTAAGGCAACATATTTATTCTTTTGGCCACGTTTAAGGCAGCACTGTGGAGAAGGCGATCCCAGAATGCATTGTGACAAGCTCACTGAAAAGATCCATCCAATTTGGCAGACAGAGAAAGAGTAGTGTCAACTATATATATATATAAAAAAAAATAGTGTTTAGCACTGAAGCACCAAAGGTTCACTGGTGGTCAAAATGACAAACTGCACCTACTGAACGTTTGTGGACTTTTACAGTCACTGGTTTTACACCTGGTTCTTCATAAATTTTATATGTTTTATTTTAAAGAAACAACATTTTAGATGTGATTAAGTCATTTTGTGTGGATTGATAGCCTACTTAAGAAAACAAATGATACAAAAAATACATATATAAAATCTGCAATATGTCTTTTGTTCGTGCTAATCAATTGTTATTTCATAAGTAAAGTTCATGTGGGCTTCATATATAAATCATGATATTATTAAATATTTTACCCTATATTTGTGTGTGCAGTGTCGTTTTTTGCTTATTATTTCCTTGTTAGCTTAGCAACATGCTCATTTCAAACTCTGTTATTAGACTAACAACATGCTAATGTCAAACTCTAGTTGCGTCCCAAATGATGCACTATACACTATGCACTTACACACTATGTACTCATCCATGTAGTGCGTGAATTGTATAAGGTTATTTTGTCATTTAACAATGGAGTTTGATACCCTCCCCCCCTTCAATACGTAATTAAAGCTGTGACAGTTGAGTGCATGAAGTGTTCATCATTCCACTTCGTTTTTTCCCGTTAATTTAGTGCATCATCCGGGTATTTAAAGTGCAGTGCTCTCAAGTTTTGGAGACAGGCAAGAGTGACACCCCACCCCCCATAAAACGGCAGCATCCTGTAACCTGGCCTCAGGATGAATGAGATGATGCTTATTAGTTGCCTTTTACCTGACATCTTTGAAAGACAGATGCAATGATTAATGCATCCACAGTGTTTCCCACAGGATTTTGTGAGACTGTAGTGGGTGGACATCGGTTCCTGTAGGGGGGTCCGGGGGCATGCCCCCCCGTAGGAAAATTTTGTACATTTTAAATTTAAATGCATGAATCTAGTGCATTCTAAGAGCAAAATTAAGTGACTAGATCAATGAAGAAATTTGTTTTCTTGTAAACAATTTTGTGCTCTAAAAGTAATTTATTTATTGCTGATGGTTGGGCACATTAGTCATGTACACAACATATAGTAGGCTAAATGATAATTCATAAGTGGTCAAACATGTAGAGTACACATTTAAACCATTAAAAATATATGCAGCAAAAGAGGTTACCTTCGTTGAATTAATTTATTTGTGGGAGCCTGTGTCTGTATTTGTGGAACTAATGGTCACTCTTTGATTTGTTAAACAATCCAGAATGCACTAAACACACCACTTCATTATAGATAAAAATAACAAATGAATAAAAATATATAATCATAAGCTGACCAATAAATAAATAAGTAAACTAGGTGAGTATATAATTCAGCAGCAAAAAGTATTCTAGCTTAATTCTTGGAAGAAGAAAAAAAAAGCTATGGAATGGCTTCAGATGACTTTGAATATAGTGCACGAAAACTTAATTGGTGCTAGTGTACTTATTTTGCTCTATGACTCCCACTTTTGCCATATAAAGGAGCGCAATTATCAGATGATAATTTAAATATCACGTCATATCCGTATTCATATTTTGAGACTGTGGCGGGACCAATTAGAATGTGGCGGGCCACCACAGTCTAGTCAATGTATGGGAAACACTCCATGGCCAGGATATAAAATGTGACATGATTTTAAAAGTGACCTGTAACGTCGACAATGCAATACACTTTAATTTATTTAGTGCTAATAAAATTATTAAAACTATTTGGAGAGAGAGATGTTTAATGTAACAAAATGTCAGTCATCGTGTGATAGCAAAATATAACTAGGCCTAGAATACTTGTTCTGAGAAGGTGTCAATGAACAGGCTGTAAAACGGTTGGCTAAGTTCAGACACTCATGAAAAACTGATGCTGATTATCTGATTATCTAACAGCAGTCAAGTTGTCATTGTTTGTGTCAATCAAGTTGTGAATTTGTTGTAACATTAAAACAGGAGATCATGACTTACTCTGTGCTCAAAGTGATGCTCAGAGCTCCAGTGGTTTCCTCTGTAGGTGAACGAGTATGATAGTGAACAATTCCAGGATATGCTTTTTTTTCATTGGTTGTTGCGTTAAATCTTACCCAGATACAATAGTGCTATTTTCTGATTGGCTACTGTGTAGCTTCTTTCTTTTTTTTTGATTGGCTGATAAGTGGCAGGTTCGAGACGCACTTGATTCCTTCCCGGTTCCAGAGAGAGATACATTTTGGGCGCTGCGGCATATTAAATATATGATAAATAGTTTTTCTGCGTGAGAAATGCAATGTGTGGCGGGAGTGCGTGACAAAAGACCGAAATGAGTGACTGTCACGCTCAATGCGTGACACTTGAGAGCCCTGAAAGTGTACTTTTTCTTTTTGGAATTTTTGGTGTGAACGCACCACTCACACTATTTATACTTAAAAACGTCATAGAATAGTGCATTAGTACGCAAATTTGACATTATACTTTGGTCATTTGTATATGTTCACATTTTTGTAAATGTACACTGTAAACACCAGGGGCCTCATTTATAAAACTTTGCGTAGATTTCATCCTAAAAGTGTACGTACGCGCAAAAGCTAGATTCTGTGTACGCACAAAAAAAAATCTGATTTATAAAACCATGCGTACGCCAGATCCTGCGCACAAATCTCTTTATAAATCCCAGTGAGTGGAAGATTGTGCGTACGTGCATCTCCACCCTGTCTCCTCCCCGAAATCACCATATATGGAGCTTATGACGCCTAGTTTTACTATGCATAACCTCATCTGCATATCATTTCCATACACGTACCCATCCACGTGACATCCACGGTTAACACCGTCAAAGTTACAAGACATTGGAAAATATTAGATATGGGCTATAAATGCAATTTGTGCCACACATTATATTGATAAAGATCATCCAAAATCCTCTTTGTTTTAGAATAAATATATCAAAATATCCATAAAACAAAATTGTATAAAATACAGATAAAGGTTTTAGAATAGAGATGATTCATTCATTTCCACTGGCCAGATAGTATTTGAATAGTTTTAAACAATTCAAATCAAATTCATGCAGTTTTGCTGATAAGGTGAACATATCTTTTAGGAAGTTTATAGGCTATTATTTATAGGCACTTACTATTTATTGCAGTGTAAATACAATTGTCTGAAACGGCGCGACACTGACAAAGTATTTTTAAAAGAAAACATGCAAATCTTACCGTTTTCCTCAAATTATATCCTTCAAATGGTAATTATTTGAAGATCCTTCACACAACACCTCCTGCAGCTGTGGTTGTACAGTAAGATATTATTGGACCTATTCAAACTGGACAACGGACCGTTCGACCACCGAATCCAGCAGTGTCTTCCATAATATCTAAGTTAAGTGTGCATCACTGATCGTCATTCTCGAAAAAATATTTTGTCATAACATCTGCAGTGTGGTTTAAAGAGGAATTATTGTGCTTCCAGCGCTCCTCGCTGTCATTAAAACAGCGTGAAAAGTGATAAAAAGTAGCACATCTACTATCTCAATTCATATCACTTTTGTCTCCCCTGGGGGGGAGCATCCACTATGATGATATGTTATATACGCACATACCTTTTTATAGCCCATTCATTAAAAAAAATTGTAAATTCAAAGTATTTGCACCTGGTTAAGAATGCTGATAATGATAATTCAGGTTGATGCAATTTGATTTATTGGGTGATGTAATAGGATAATTTAGAAGTTTTTCATTTTAAATAGTTATTGCTATTTGGGACAGTTGGTGTCGCCAAAACACATACTCTTCTAAAAGAGTGCGTACGCACGGTCAAGAGCATCCTTACGGTGCGCACTTATTTACGCCAAGTTTATTTTTTATAAATCCCGATATGTGCGTGGAAAAATGCGTACGCATATTTCTATGCCCATTTTGTGCGTACGCAACGTTTATACATCAGGCCCCTGGTTGCCTTAAAATTGCGAGTTCATTGAAATTAAAAATATGAGTTAATACAATGAAAAAATGTCATAGAATAGCCCAGGTGAAAATAAAGCACACTTCTATAATGTACTTAAAGTGCTCTATTTTCGTGCACTAATTTTGTACTTAATATACTAAAAATTCTTCTTTAGTACTACTTAAGATAATCTTAAGAACATCTAAGTGCACTTAACTATTTTGAGACAAGATGAAATATGAACTAAAATGTGCTTTTAATATACTACCTCTGTATTTTAAAAAATATGTTTTGTTATCACTTGTAGTACACTAAGGGTTCAAATGTACTATAAGTAGTATCTAAATACATTTTTTAAATACAGAGATAGTATATTAAAAGCACATTTTAGTTCATATTTCATGCTGTCTCAAAATAGCACAGTTGAGTACACTTAGATGTTCTTAAGATTATCTTAAGTAGTACTAAAGAAGAATTTTTAGTATATATGAAGTACAAAATTAGTGCACGAAAATAGAGCACTTTAAGTATATTATAGAAATGTACTTTTTTTTTCACCTGGGAGTCCATAAATACGCAAATTGGGATGCACCTTCTGTCATTAGATTAGCAATGTCAATGTCAAACTCTAGTACGAGTGTCCCAATTTGCGTACTTATGCACCATTCTATGATGTTTTTAAGTATAATAGTGTGAGTAGTGCGTTCACACAGAAAATTCCAAAAAGAAAAAGTACACTTTAAATACCCGGATGATGCACTAAATTAACGGAAAAAAAGAAGTGTGGAATGATGGACACTTCATGCACTCAACTGTCGCAGCTTTAATTACGTAGTGGAGGGGGAGAGGTACATAGTGTATAAGTACATAGTGTACATGAGTACATAGTGTATAAGTGCATAGTGTATAGTGCGTCATTTGGGACATAACTTCTGTCATTAAATTAACAACATGCTAATGTCAATCTTTGTCATTAAATTTCATGCTAATGTCAAACTGTAGATTAACAACATGTTAATGTCAAACTCTGTTATTAGATTAGCAACATGCTAAAATCAAACTCTGTTATTAGATTAACAACATGCTAATGTCAAACTTTGTCATTAAATTAGCAACATGCTAAAGTAAAACTGTCATTAGATTAACAACACGCTAATGTCAAACTTTGTCATTAAATTAGCAACATGCTTAAGTCAAACTCTGTCATTAAACTAGCAAAATGTTAAAGTCAAACTCTGTTATTAGATTAAAAACATGCTAATGTGAAACTTTGTCATTAAATTAGCAACATGGTAAAGTCAAACTCTGTCATTAGATTAGCAACATGGTAATGTGAAACTTTGTCATTAAATTAGCAACATGCTAAAGTCAAACTCTGTCATTAGATTAGCAACATGCTAATGTCAAACTTTGTCATTAGATTAGCAACATGCTAAAGTCAAACTCTGTCATTAGATTAACAACATGCTAAAGTCAAACTCTGTCATTAGATTAGCAACATGCTAAAGTCAAACTGTCATTAGATTAGCAACATGCTAAAGTCAAACTCTGTCATTAGATTAGCAACATGCTAAAGTCAAACTCTGTCATTAGATTAACAACATGCTAATGTCAAACTCTGTCATTAGATTAACAACATGCTAATGTCAAACTTTGTCATTAAGTTAGCAACATGCTTAAGTCAAACTCTGTCATTAAATTAGCAAAATGCTAAAGTCAAACTCTGTCATTAGATTAGCAAAATGCTAATGTCAAACTTTGTCATTAAATTAGCAACATGCTTAAGTCAAACTCTGTCATTAAATTAGCAAAATGCTAAAGTCAAACTCTGTTATTAGATTAAAAACATGCTAATGTGAAACTTTGTCATTAAATTAGCAACAAATGCTAAAGTCAAACTCTGTCATTAGATTAGCAACATAGTAATGTGAAACTCTGTCATTAAATTAGCAACATGCTAAAGTCAAACTCTGTCATTAGATTAACAACATGCTAATGTCAAACTCTGTCATTAGATTAACAACATGCTAAAGTCAAACTTTGTCATTAAATTAGCAACATGCTAAAGTCAAACTCTGTCATTAGATTAACAACATGCTAAAGTCAAACTTTGTCATTAGATTAACAACATGCTAATGTCAAACTGTGTTCTTCAAGTGGCGTCAGAAATATTCTAATCACGAGTTCAGAATGACATAACCGAGTACAGAGAGAGATCGGTGAGAGGAATGCAAACCTAAAGTAAATCATAATAAAAGAATTTGCAAGTCATTTTAATACTTCATGCTGTATTATTTTCATAATTTTGAATGTAGTTATTTGGGTTTATTGTGTGATGGCCTTTAGTCTTTAGTATGTTGGTAAGACTTTGGCAAGTTTGACTATGTTGATAAGCTAATGTCAAACTCTGTTATTAGCTTAGCAACATACTAATGTTAAAATATATTACTCCAGGATGGGGGAGCCATTAAGATCAGCGTAGTTTCGTTTAAGATGTTGTTTTTCAGTAGGACAGTCACATATGAGGCTCTGTTTCAGTTAGCATGCTGCTTTGGAAGTCAGCTTCATATGTAGGCAGAATACAGCAAGGCTTTGGAAAGGAGCCAGTATCTATCAAGCCCATCTTACCTCACACACACACACACACACACACACACTGTCTTTCCCCCTCACTTCTCGCTGCAGTACACACTCTCATCATCATCTCCGTGCTGCACACTCCTTTCACCTCTGACCCCTGTTGCCATGACGCCCAACCGAATATCCCTGGTGTCACCTGCACTGTCATGTCCAGTTTGTGTGGGCTTGCTTCCCTCTGATGAGTCTATCTTTGTGTGTGTGTGTTTGTGCGGATAACACTCCTGACCCAGACTGTCTTTGTGTCATAAAGGTTGTGCTAATATTTGACTGCCAGCTGAAATATTGTGACCTGCCTGGCAAGCCACCGACTCCCAACCTGTCAATCACGATCCGCACAGCTCCTCGCAGTCCATACGTCTCTAAAGCATCGATTCGTACAACCAAATGACCACACACGGACATTTCCATGTTGCTAGCTCATTCTGATTAGCATGCTGCTCTCTGTAAATGAGATGCAAATGAAACCTGAGGTGAACTGGACCGAGCGGGTCACTCGCATGAGAAAGGCCTAAATTAATGTGTGGAATTTGACACGGCCAGGACGACAGGGTTATAACCTCCCCTAAATAAGATCAGCAGCTTTTCTTCACCTTTTACGCGTGTGTGTATGTGTGTAAGTTCAAAGCGGTGTGACCTTGAGTGGAGATGCATTCGTCTGGGATCAATACTCATCCTGATACTCTTTCACTGCCTCCACACACACACTAGCACACGGGCCACGTACGCAACCTGCTCAGACCAGCTCAGACTTCATAACCATATAGTGCATGATACAACAAAGCCTCATAGTGTTCAGTGAAAACAATGCAAAGACAAACACCCACAAACTCACGTCCCACTTGCAACCCCTTAAAGCTCTTGGCGTTTTTTCCACTTACATCATGCTATTTGAAATAAACAATATAGTAGGCTATTGTGAGGTGCTGTTGTCCTGATATTTGCCAGAGACAGCTCTGGACTCGGTTTTGGCAGTGTAATCAGATTTAGCTTTGTTTGACTTTCATCTCAGATGTGTGTTATCAGAGTGGGCTGCTAACTAGTTGCTAGGAGATGGGCACATCCTTTAACTGTCTGACAACACTAGAAGTCTTTGTCCTCCATTTATAAAACGCATCTAGCGGCATTTGATGAGCGATGAAAAGAGCTAAATATTTTGTGAAGCGCAAACTGAAGAGCAATGGGTCATGACACAAAAGCTAGCTCAAAAATGTTAATCAATTTAAGCTTGTAAATGTGGACGTACATAGTATGTTATTGTTCTCTAATTAGCTGATTGATTCACTTAAGACCTAATAATTAAAAATATTTCATTTAAAGGTGCCATAGAATTGAAAATTGAATTTATCTTGGCATAGTTGAATAACAAGAGTTCAGTACATGGAAATGACATACAGTGAGTCTCAAACACCATTGTTTCCTCCTTCTTATGTGAATCTTATTTTTGTAAAAGACCTCCGAAGAACAGGCGAATCTCAACGTAACACCGACTGTGATGCAACAGTCGGGATCATTTTTGCATATGCCAGCCCATGTTTGAGGCATTACACAAGGGCAGGACGTCTGGATGTGCACAGCTGAATCATCAGACTAGGTAAGCAAGGAAGGACAACAGCGAAAAATGGCAGATGGAGTGATAATAACTGACATGATCCATGATATCATGATATTTTTAGTGATATTTGTAAATTGTCTTTCTAAATGTTTCGTTAGCATGTTGCTAATGTACTGTTAAATGTGGTTAAAGTTACCATCGTTTATTACTGTATTCACGGAGACAAGAGAGCCGTCGCTATTTTCATTTTTAAACACTTGCAGTCTGTATAATTCATAAACACAACTTCATTCTTTATAAATCTCTCCAAAAGTGTGTAATGTTAGCTTTAGCCCGTTAGCCATGGAGCACAGCCTCAAACTCATTCAGAATCAAATGTAAACATCCAAATAAATACTGTACTTACATGATCCGACGCATGCATGCAGTATGCATGACGAACATTTTGTAAAGATCCATTTTGAGGGTTATATTTGCTGTTTGAACTTTGTTTATGCAATGTTTTATAGAGCTGCGAGCTCGGGGGCAGGAAGCGCGAGGATTTAAAGGGGAAGCAGCCTGAAACGGCGCATATTTAATGATGCCCCAAAATAGGCAGTTAAAAAAATTAATAAAAAAAAATCTATTGAGCTGAAACTTCACAGACACATTCAGGGGACACCCTAGACTTATATTACATTTTGTGAAAAAACGTTCTAGGGCACTTTTAATTTGATGCTATTTCATGTATTCTGACTTATTTACACTGTTGCATTCTCATGCTAAACATGGCCAAAGTTTCAAAACAAGAGTTGGACATATGACAGAGTATTTCTGTGACAAATCCACTACTTCCAGTTTCGGTACAGGATTCGGAGAGTTTTTTTCGAGTGTGTCCTGTATGACATAAAAAGAGAGCGGAATTCCTTGTATAGGCACTTCTCCCTGATAAGCGTGCACACACACACATTTTAGAAACGATCTCCTCTACACTACACGGCTGAGAGCAGGTGTCACGTGACCGTTCATGTACACTGGGCATACGCGTGCAAGTGTAAACAGTGGCCTCTTGCACATGTAGGTAGCTACAGTATTTAAAAAAGCAAAGTTTAACTGCACAATGGCTGCTAAAAATGACAAAAAAGCCAGCAAAGATTGCAATTCAGTCTCCATGTTATTGCTTACACGGTCGTCAAGGATACGCAGTCTCCGTTTTGGTCCGTTTATACTGAAACGCAACCCCAGCATTTTCAAACTAAACAAGGTCTACAGTGTTTTCGAAAGTCTCCGTTTTCGAGGTTCGAAAACATCGGCATAGTGTAAATGACAGGCGTAACCTGTCTAAAACTTATGCGTTTTAAAACGGAAATGCACTAGTGTAAACGGGGTTATCTTTATCGTTATCATCCTTGGTGTGATTCTGTGTTCTATTCCATTATGATGTAATGTTTGGTTATGAGTAGGCTAATCAATAATCTTTTCTTTTTTTTTTTTTTAAATAATTAATTGCACTAAATTAACACAAATTGACAGCCCTAGTATTTTTAATAAATTGAAATAACACAATAATAAATACCAGTTTGCAACATAACGTAAGTTTTGGTACATCTAAAATAACTGAAAGTGACTGAGATGCTGCTCAGAATTTGGCAGAATCAAAGTATCTTTATACTGTAGACTATATTGACAGCTCACTATAGGTATATTGGCAGATGGCAGCTAACTAGGTTTTGGAACAGAGCTATTTTGTCTGATTATATGAAATAAAACACAAGTAGGCCTATCACCAAATGAACACTAGATGAATCGGTCCAGGCTCTGTTGACCGCTGCACTGTGCTAATGAACTTGTACAGTCTCATTTGTGAGTCATGGTTGTAGCTTCCATTTTCTTTGCAACAACCTTGAATCACTAACAACCTTCACAGACTCCCATTAGTCTCTATATCCTGCAACGCTAACTCTTAGCTTGCATTTGTTTCCTGCATGCCCTCTTCTCTGCTGTAGGCCATTTTCTATCTTTCTCTAAAGTCCTACTCTCTGTCTTTTTTCCCCTCTTTCTTTCACTCTCCTTTTTATTGGCTCTAATCTGGCAGTGGTGATTTATCTCTTCTGTCTTCACTCTGGACCAGATGCTGCTGACCTTGCAGACAGTCAGAACATAGTGCGTTTGTGTCTTTTTTTGTATGTATGTGTGTATGTTTTATTGTTTATGCACAAAAGCACATCTGTGAATATATTTGTGTATGTGCATGTCTATGTTTATCAACCCTCATGTTCTGTTGAGATCGACTCTTCATGGTTTGCAATGTTAAATGCAAAAATGAACCTTTTACACCTTTTAAATTCTTTTAGAGGAACTTCTTTTAAAAATGATTTATTTTTCCTTTGCAATAATATATATATATATATACACACACAAAAGTTTGGTGTCAGTAAGATGTTTTTTTTTTTTTATTATTAATACTTTTATTTATCAAGGACACATTAAACTCAAAAGAGACAGTAAAGACATTCTGTTCTTTCGAACTTTTTATTCATCAAAGAATCCTGGAAAAAAATATTAAGCAAGATTGATAATAATAAGAAATGTTTCTTGAGCATCAAATCATCATATTAGAATGATTTCTGAAGGATCATGTGACACTGAAGACTGGAGTAATGATGCTGAAAACTCAGCTTTGATCACAGAAATAAACTGCATTTTAAGATACAAAAGAGTTGTCTTAAATTGTAATAATATTTCACAATATTACACACACACACACACACACATATATATATATACACACAGGTCCTTCTCAAAAAATTAGCATATTGTGATAAAAGTTCATTATTTTCCATAATGTAATGATAAAAATTAAACTTTCATATATTTTAGATTCATTGCACACCAACTGAAATATTTCAGGTCTTTTATTGTTTTAATACTGATGATTTTGGCATACAGCTCATGAAAACCCAAAATTCCTATCTCAAAAAATTAGCATATTTCATCCGACCAATAAAAGAAAAGTGTTTTTAATACAAAAAAAGTCAACCTTCAAATAATTATGTTCAGTTATGCACTCAATACTTGGTCGGGAATCCTTTTGCAGAAATGACTGCTTCAATGCGGCGTGGCATGGAGGCAATCAGCCTGTGGCACTGCTGAGGTGTTATGGAGGCCCAGGATGCTTCGATAGCGGCCTTAAGCTCATCCAGAGTGTTGGGTCTTGCGTCTCTCAACTTTCTCTTCACAATATCCCACAGATTCTCTATGGGCTTCAGGTCAGGAGAGTTGGCAGGCCAATTGAGCACAGTAATACCATGGTCAGTAAACCATTTACCAGTGGTTTTGGCACTGTGAGCAGGTGCCAGGTCGTGCTGAAAAACGAAATCTTCATCTCCATAAAGCTTTTCAGCAGATGGAAGCATGAAGTGCTCCAAAATCTCCTGATAGCTAGCTGCATTGACCCTGCCCTTGATAAAACACAGTGGACCAACACCAGCAGCTGACATGGCAGCCCAGACCATCACTGACTGTGGGTACTTGACACTGGACTTCAGGCATTTTGGCATTTCCTTCTCCCCAGTCTTCCTCCAGACTCTGGCACCTTGATTTCCGAATGACATGCAAAACTGAGCAACAGTCCAGTGCTGCTTCTCTGTAGCCCAGGTCAGGCGCTTCTGCCGCTGTTTCTGGTTCAAAAGTGGCTTGACCTGGGGAATGCGGCACCTGTAGCCCATTTCCTGCACACGCCTGTGCACGGTGGCTCTGGATGTTTCTACTCCAGACTCAGTCCACTGCTTCCGCAGGTCCCCCAAGGTCTGGAATCGGTACTTCTCCACAATCTTCCTCAGGGTCCGGTCACCTCTTCTCGTTGTGCAGCGTTTTTTGCCACACTTTTTCCTTCCCACAGACTTCCCACTGAGGTGCCTTGATACAGCACTCTCAGCACATCTGGGAACAGCCTATTCGTTCAGAAATTTCTTTCTGTGTCTTACCCTCTCGCTTGAGGGTGTCAATGATGGCCTTCTGGACAGCAGTCAGGTCGGCAGTCTTACCCATGATTGCGGTTTTGAGTAATGAACCAGGCTGGGAGTTTTTAAAAGCCTCAGGAATCTTTTGCAGGTGTTTAGAGTTAATTAGTTGATTCAGATGATTAGGTTAATAGCTCGTTTAGAGAACCTTTTCATGATATGCTAATTTTTTGAGAATTTTGGGTTTTCATGAGCTGTATGCCAAAATCATCAGTATTAAAACAATAAAAGACCTGAAATATTTCAGTTGGTGTGCAATGAATCTAAAATATATGAAAGTTTAATTTTTATCATTACATTATGGAAAATAATGAACTTTTATCACAATATGCTAATTTTTTGAGAAGGACCTGTATATATATATATATATGGAGAGAGAGAGAGAGAGAGAGAGAGAGAGAGAGAGAGAGATTTTTTTTTTGCTCATCTGCCTTTAAAACTTACCTTAAATGCCCTCTTTACATGTGAAATAAGAAACTTCAAGTATAAAATATTTTATAACTTCAAATATAGTTACCCCATTCTTTAGTAACAGCCTCACTGCAAATCCTACATTGCATTGTGACAGATTCATAAAACAATCCACACCGAAATGCAGCTTAAACGGATAAAGTCAGATTGAAATGATCAGCCCCTTGTTAAAAAGACATTTCAGCCCCTCTTTCCTAACACTGGGTCCTTTCAGAAGAATACAGTATTATGGAATGGCAGATGTTATATAGCCAGGATCAACAAAGGTTTGCCAAACTTTCTCATATTTTACTTTTATTGTCAGTTTTTCTGGAGTTTACAAGTAATAGCATCCATCCATAATATATATAAACTGAAATCCTAGAGTTCAAAACCAATGCAGCGCTAACTCTTCATTATCATCTGCACTCCCACTGAAATAAATAAACAAACAAAGCAATCTGTATTTGACAAAACAATTTCTGCTGCATACATTTAATCAATGCTTGGCCTTATTTGACTCAGTGTTTGTCTTGTTGATAAATATAAGGTCATATTCACAACTGCGAATGCCATTTTTTGTTGTCTAAAATTAAATGTGAGAAAGACTTGATTGCAGCAGTGCAATTCTAGGGAGAATGTCTAACTGTGGTTGGGTTTACATAGAGTGATTGTGCAATTAGGATAAAACTGCAAAAAGAAAAAAAAAACTTTTAATGCTGATACAGAGAACTAAAGCCATGATGATTAGATGTGCTTATGATACCAAAGCCAAAGTTACACTGGCAAATTACAGACAAAATACATGCCTGACAGTGGCATGAGGAGGCAATAAATCAAATGTAAAGTCATGTCCCTGTTACACTTAATGTTGTCACATTTTCCTTGTTAAATAAACATTACTTAACATCAGAAAGAAAAAAGAAACCAAACACAATTCTATTTTGTTACATTAACAATATAATTACTATTTATTAAAACCTATAAATCTCATGTTAGTGTTGTAAGCATTTTTTTTTTTTTTTTTTTTTTTTTTTTACAGTTATTCTAAAATAATTAGTAACAAATTATTTGTGAACGGATGTTCAGCTGTTCTTTTTAGTAAACTTGTTAGTAAATAGTAAACATATTTTCGGATCATCAGTCTCATTAAACACTGGTCAAAGACATGATTTCCCTAAGCTGATTGCTCACTTAAAAAAACCTTAGTCATCATGTGTTCAGGCCATATCATGTTTGATTTTGATGTGACAAAGAGGGAACATGCAAGTGGCAGAGCTGCTACTTACTTTTTATTTAGTCTTCCCATTAACGGCATCATTTTGTTCATTCAGACTGATTCGCAAATGTGGAACATGCATGTAAACAAGAAGCGGGATTTATTGCGTGAACCAATCATAACCAGTCACATCCAATCATACACAGCAAAATCTCCAGAGTTAAATCAACTCTGCTCAGAGTACATATGGTCCTTCTCTAAATAGTGTTAAAATAACACTAAAGCAAAGTTAAATTAATGAGATAATTAAGCAATTAATTAAGTGATGATTGTGCATTAGTGATGAACACCTGCTGTTAACAAGCAGAATCACTGAAGAAAAGAGAAACACAAGAACTACAACTGACTTCAGTCACAGCCTTATTAATTGCTTAATTATCTCATTAACTTTAACTCTGCTTCAGTGTTACTTTAACACTATTTAGAGAGGGACCATTTGTACTCTGAGCAGAGTTGATTTAACTCTGGGGATTTTACTGTGTAGCGAAATGGAGGCATTGCCTCCTCTCATGTGACTTTCCCCCTTTCATTCTTAATTACCCCCCACCAAACCCAGCGCACTCTTTAGGGGGTCTGTTAAAACTCAATGGGCTCAGGGGAGGCAGGTGAGACACAGCGTACCGCTGTAAAAAAACAACAACAACAAAAAAAACGAGTGATTTATACACTTTTTAATGTCACATTTTGTTATATTTGCGTTGTTTTATTTTTGTAATATGGATTATTTTCTCATCCAGTTTCTTTGAAGAGGCACTGCCTCCCTTGCCTCCTCAGAGGAAACGCCCCTGATGCATGAGTAAAACTATACGATATGTTAAAGGTTTGATTAACATTTACATTGTTCTTTACAATTAGCTTAAAGCTATTTTCTACTAAACCTAGTGCACATACCACAAATTTTGTGGAATTATCAATTAAAAATTTAGGACACTACTAACAAAACTGAAAAAACAGGACTACAACAAGCTTCTTCTCGGGTTAGTGACATCACTAACCCTAAAATTTACATAAACCCCGCCCCCCAGTACACGCAACAAAGGGGGCGAGGCCATGTTGGTCTGCTTTAGAGAAGAGGAAGAGTTGTTGTAGT
Organism: Megalobrama amblycephala; assembly: GCF_018812025.1. Taxonomy (NCBI): domain Eukaryota; kingdom Metazoa; phylum Chordata; class Actinopteri; order Cypriniformes; family Xenocyprididae; genus Megalobrama; species Megalobrama amblycephala. The sequence continues at coordinate 2,637,659 of NC_063054.1, read as the reverse complement.
AGAGTGTTGTTGCCATGCCGTCATTTTACACCGAACTGCTTCACAAATGAGGGTCAATTCAACGCTGGATTTGCACAAAAGATTAACATGATGGCACATTCTAGTCGATGAGTTGACTCAACTCCACAGCAACTACATAAATTTATCCACTATCCAATCAGAAATGTCTAAAAGTTATAACTTCTTCCTGAGTCTCTCCATCAGTGTCGACTCTGGTTTGAACAATGTAAGGCTGAACACCGTTACTGACAATCCTCATTTTGGCTGCGTGAGATTCTCCAGCTTTGTTGTTGTTGAGCTGTTAAAGCTCCGCCCTCTTCTGGAAAGGGGGCCGGGAGCAGCAGCTCATTTGCATTTAAAGGGACACAAACAAAAACAGTGTTTTTGCTCACACCCAAATAGGGGCAAATTTGACAAGCTATAATAAATGATCTGTGGGGTATTTTGAGCGGAGATTTTATTATGCCACAGTTGCCCGCTTCAGGTCAAGCGTATGCTGGGTAACGCAGCGCTGTTAATCATATCAGATACATTTGTGTGTTGAAAGTTGTTATAGTGCTAATGTGCGTTCGCTCGACTGCTATGAGACACACACTGCAGTAAGCTAGATCGATATTAGGCATGGTAAAACATGGTACTCAAGGGTAAATCAAATACATAATATATTAAAGGGCACCTATTATGCAAAATTCACTTTTACATGGTGTTTGACCATAAATGTGTGTTGGCAGTGTGTGAGCAAAACCACCCTAGAATGAGAAAAATCCACCCAGTGTTTTTTTTACAATCTCAATAATTCATAAGCACTGTCTCAGAACGCCCTGTTCTAAGATTGCTCTCACTGTGACATAGAATTGCGCTAAGCCCCACCCACGTGGTTTGATTGACAATCTGGTTTTGGCATAGACCCCGCCCTCGGTGATCGGTCAACCATCCTCCATTGTTTCAACGACAGCCGGTAATGTCTCCTAAGAAACATAAGTGTTCTGTTGTGGGATGTAATAATGAACATAGTAGTTTTCACTTACTTCCGACATCAGAGCCACTGAAAACGCAGTGGATGGATTTTATTTACGAAGGAAAGGCGCCACTCAAAATTCCAAAATACGTTTATGTTTGCGCGAATCATTTTTTGACTGACTGTTTTGAGAACGAGGGTCAATTCAAAGCAGGTCTTGCTTCAAAGTTGATCCTCAAGTGTGGATCGTTGCCTACTGTTCGCGATCCAACGTCACCTCCAGAAGAAGTAAGTGTATTTAATGTTTTTTGAGCAAATAGTCATTTCAGTCGATGTCAGCCAGTTCAATAACAAATGCGTCTAAAGTTGTTGTCGTCGTCGTCGTAGAATGTGTATATAATTTAAACCTTGTTTGTATAGTGTGTATCCACACGTATATATATATATTTTTAAAGATATTGTATTAAAAACTGTGTATGTTTTCTGTATGTTTTCATCCATTCATGGATGGTCTAACGTTACCATACATGATGGAGTGACTTGAAGTTGTTTCATCCGTCTTGTAACCTTTGATACAACAAATAGCGTCAGACAGTTTTATGTCACGTATTATTTTTTGCAACAATTAACGTTACAAATGTAAATAAATGAATACCTGTTCTATCTCCCTGCAGCATATATTTTCTGGTTCTGTAGCCATCTTCTCACATTTGCCACATAAGCACCTGTACGACAAGTAATGTCAACATGACGCAACCGTTCCCTCGCATAAATATAATTTCGTTTGTACTTAGCAAACGTTATCACAGTATTTGTGTTTGTAGTTTCAAAAAATTGCGCGAACGTTATCACAGTGTGTGTGTGTGTGTGTTGCACATCCATAATTGCAAAGGGGACGCGATTAAAACTCTATAAGTACATAAATGTATCAAATAACCATTCAGAGACGTCCTGCTCCATTCTCAATTGTGTTTCTTCTGCCGGAGTCTCGTCATCATCTGGGTCTGATTCCGGTTCAAACATGTACGGCTGAATGCCATACAAAACAGCGGGTCTCTCACTCTCAGCCATTCTGCTTCTACCGACAGTTTATTGCCATAGGTATGCAAGTTACGCTCTCATCCAAAGGCAGGGCGGGGATATGCAGCTCATTTATATTTAAGGTGGTACACACCAAAACAGCTCTTTTTAAAACAGGCCCCAAAAATGAAATTTTCAAATGGTTATAATAAATTAACTGTGGGGTATTTTGTGCTGAAACTTCACAAATACATTCTGGGGACACCCAAGACCAATATTACATCTTGTAAAAAGGGGCATAATAGGTGCCCTTTAAGGCGTCTTTGGTGTTTCCATGGTTTCTACAAAATAAAACCGGAAAGTAACGCTGGTATGATATCATTAATAGATGAAGCACGGACATGGTCCATGTCTTGGTTTAAATTGCTTATTTCTCTGGATTTAAACATTCCTGGAAACATTTGGGATAATGTAAGTCAACAAAATATATAACACTGTTCTAGTGGTTTTGGGATATTTTAATCTAAAAATCTTACATATTGTGCCTTTAAGCTGGTTAAAGCTATTTTTTTCCCCAGGAAACAAACAGAGAATAAGAAACACATAAAAATGTAGAAAATATGACAGAAGCTCGGATTGCTACAGACGAGCCGCTAAAGCTGAGTCAACAAGCACGGTATATTCAATTCATGCAATATGATGAGAAAAGATACATTACACATCAGTTTATTTGTCTTGTATTCCAGAAATACTTAAAGCATTTAGCACAGCTTTTAGTCTTCCACCTGCAGTACACAGATATTTATATATTTTATGATGTCAGCATTAATGTACGGTGTTATTGTGCCGCCATGCCTAAACTCATTCCATCTGCGGGAGGATTATCCAGGTGTTTTGAGTTCCGAATGACTCTCAATCTTGGTGGTTTGAGGAGCAAAAACTCACATCTGTGCTTCTCGCCGCAAAGTGCTCTTGAGCCCGATAGTTAGCAAGGGCTAATAATTCTCGTGCTGCCACTTCGAGGGCATTTCACTGGGGCTGTTTATCACCGAACACATGCAACATCTCAACATAATATATTATTCAGACCTGTAGATTCAATTTGCAGTGCTGAGCTAATGTCTTTAATTTTCCATGGCTGTCAAATGCATTACAGTGTGAAGATTAAAATCACCAAGAGAGCAAAGTACCTCTAGCAAATATGTCCCCTTCCTGAGGAGGTTTGTAGGCATTTTTCTTTTCCTCTTAAATTTACTTTATGAATAAATGGAAGTGACAGTGTGTGTGTGTGTGTGTTAATCACACTAAAAATGAGAGCCAATGATGCCATATGGAGGGGATGTGCATTTCCATTTCACAAAGAGTCTGACCCTCATGTACAAGGTTGCACAATATGTGTGTGCGTTTTGTGAAAGGACCTTGAATGTGTGAGGTTGATGGTGTGAAGGTCAGTGTGTCAGACAAACCAAGATGCATCGTTAAAAGAAATCCTCGGTCTCCTTCTTCGTTTATGTTTCTCTGGCATTCGTTCATGTTAATCCTGTTCTATACCATTCCTGCTGACTTTCATTATAACCGTGCGGGGGTAAATTGTTAAGCATGGTACACTGAAAAGAATCATTGGAAACCTTAAGGATGGTATATGATATTACCTTGAATTCCTACTTGACATAGCTTAACAGACTAGATTTCTATTTGTGCTTATTGAGAACTTCTCCATGAAGGCTTGGAGGAGAAAAGAGTGAAGCATGAGCAAAGACAATAGCACTGAATAAAAGAGAAAACTGCTAGGCTGTGCTCCTTTTAGAGGTAAATTATTCATTTTGTGATCCACAACAGAACAGCCTTGTTAGAGAATGTAACACATCACCCACCAAGGGCCAGAAAATGGGAAAAATATTTGTCAAGATCAAAGATCGGCACGTTATAATTCATGACACCAGGGGCGGTGACATGGTTTGGCTTAATGATCAAAGGCAGCCGAGCAGCAGCGTATCAGACAGGCGGCAAGCCAAACAATGAAGCGCAACGCCTCATCATATTACATTCTGCTGACAGACCAGGTTAGCATGAGGCTACAGAAACCTGCCCTCAAACTCCCCCCATTACCAACACGGATCCAAAATAGCCTCCAGCATGCTTAGCATGAAGCTACATTGACATGCACGTTCATCACATACTGCAATGTTGTTATGCTGAGAATTTGCAATAAGTTAATGCAGCAGAGAAAGATGATATGCATGACATAATAGGCTATATGACAATAATGAGCTAAATCAACACATGATCATTTCATGTTATTGCTCTTGTAGGAATTATTGTTGATTTGAACATTAGCTGTGAAATAACATTAATGTTGCTGTATTCCAGGGTGTGAAAATGATTAGTAATTTTATTTTATTTTGTCCGTACAATGTCAGTTGGGTCCAATGAACAAAAATAGTTGAGACATTCTTTAAAGTGGACCTATTATGAAAAATTCACTTTTAAACAACCAGCCTATAATGGTAAAAATCCACCCACTTCTCTTTTTATAATCCCCATAAATCATAAACAGTCTCTCCAAATGAGCGGTTCCAGATGTAAAAAGCCCCCCCCCATGACTGGCGACGGAAACTTAGCTCCTCCCCTCAGTGAGCTGTACGCAGTCGCCATGTTTATCTCCTCACCAGAGCATTTAACAGCAGCATTCAAGAAAGAAATGTGTTCTTATTAAAGCTACTAAAGTTATTCAGTCAAGAGCAGTGAGTGATTTTCTGTTTTTCTTTTGTTGTTTGGTTCATATTAACAGCAGATACAGCAGTAGGTGCTGTATATTACGCTGCTGTCACTTTAATACACATATGTTATATACACGTGATTTCTTTCCCTGCTGTTTACATTCACAGATATAACTGACTGTGTTTATGTCAACTTTTCTGTGTTTTTGACCATTTAAGTGCAATAACATGTGTAAGAGAACTTAGTCTAATACTCAAGCGACGCGCTGTCTGACATGCAGCTTTCTGTGTGTGTGATTAAGGGTGTGCACTCGGAAAACCATATACAGAAGTTTAAACTGATATAGCTTTAAAAATAAAAAAAACTTTCATGATGACGAAGAACTGCAATAACATGAGCGTGACCATGATAGAGATGATATTCAAAACCAAACAGATGTTTTGTTTTTGGCAGTGTATCCGAGGCACAAGTTGTACAGGCTCCACCCTTTTCTGGAAAGCAGGGCGGGGAGCAGCAGCTCATTTGCATTTAAAGACACATGCACAAAAACAGCATGTTTTTCCTCAATACCCATTTACAACATGGTATAATAAATGATCTGTGGGGTATTTTAATCTGAAACTTCACAGACACATTCTGGGAACACCAGAGACTTATATTATAACTTGTGAAAAGGAGCATAATAGGTCCCCTTTAAACTACGGATAATTATTTTAAAATGTCTTTTACATTAAAATGTACAGTGCCCTCCACAAATATTGGCACCCTTGGTAAATTTGAGCAAAGGTGGCTGTGAAAATAAATCTGCATCGTTTATCCTTTTGATATTTCATTAAAAAAATTCACAAAATTCTAACCTTTCATTTAAGTAAGTATCACATTATGAAATAAATGTTTTTCTCTAAAACACGTTGGCCACAATTATTGGCATCCTTTGAAATTCTTATCAGTAAAATATCTCTGAAGGACATGAAATTGTCCAGCCATGACTTATAAACATGAGGAAACACAAAGGCCAAATTCCCAAAATCATCATCTTAATGAGAAAAACCAAAGAATATAGTTCTGATGTGCAGCAAAAGATTGTTGAGCTTCACAAAATAGAAAGTGGCTGTAAGAAAAAAGCTAAAGCATTGAAAATCCCCATTTCCACTATCAGGGCAATAATTAAGAAGCTCCAATCAACTAAAGATGTTACAAATCTGCCTGGAAGAGGACGTGTGTCTAAATCGTCCTAATGAGCGGTGAGGAGGAAAGTTTGAGTGGCCAAAGACTCTCCAAGAATCACAGTGGGAGAATTGCAGAAATTAGTTGACTCTTGAAAAAAAATGATCAAACAGCACCTACATCCCCACAAGTCGTTTGGGAGGGTTTCAAGAAAAATCCTCTGCTCTCATCCAAAAACAAACTCCAGCATATTCAGTTGTCAGACACGACTGGAACTTCAAACGGGACCAGCTTCTATGGTCAGATGAAACTAAACAAAGAGCTTTTTGGCAGCAAACCCACCAGATGGGTTTGGTGCACACATGAATAAAAAGTACCCCATGCCCACGGTTAAATATACTGCTGGATCTTTAATATTATGGGCCTGTTTTTTTCTGCTGGAGGTCCTGGACATCTTGTTCAGAGACATGGTATCATGGATTCTATCAAATACTAACAGATAAAAAGCAAAACCTGACTGCTTCTGCTAGAAATCTTATAATGGGCTGTGGTTGGATCATCCGTCGGGACATTGTTCCAAAACAAACATCAAAACCAACACAAAAATGTGTCACTGAGCACAAAATGAAGCTTCTGCCATGGCCATCTCAGTCCCCTGACCTGAACCCTAAAGAGAATGAGTGGAGTGAACTGAAGAGAAGAAGCACCAACATGGAGCTGGAATCTGAAGGATCTGGAGAGATTCTGCATGAAGGAATGATCTCTGATCTCTTGTCAGGTGTTCTCCAAACTCATCAGGCATTATAGAAGACGACTCAGAGCTGTTATCTTGGGAAAAGGAAGTTGCAATAATCGGGTGCCGATAATTGTGGCCAACGTAAACTAGAGAAAAACATTTATTGTTTTGTTTCAAGATGCACACCAGTAATGTTTTTTTTTTCTAGTGAATGTTTATAAAAGTACTTAAATACCCTAATTGAACTAAGACGGGCCTTAAAATTTAAATTTTAAATGTAATTTATATTGGTTAAAATGGCAAAGATATCTGAAGCAAATGTTCAAAGGTTAGGCTAAACAGTTTCTAATGAAATGAGCAAAAACTAAAAAGTGTTACAGTTATTCCTGCTCTTTAATAATTTAGTTTAGGCTTCTTAATGATGAGAAAAGCAACTTCCAGATGTTCACTTTTTATATTTATCAAGTGGATAAATTTATTGCATGGATATCTCTATTACTATTCCAAACACGGCTCTTTTGGACAAAGCCTGCAACTCCATCCACTGCCATGTAAATTCATTCCCCTCGTCATAGATGGAAGATGACAACCCTCATCGTGGATGCATTCTCTTCCCTCCATTTCCCTGAATTTGGTCTTTTTCTGCTGCTTTGTGGAGGCACCAAAACTTGTGAAAAGGAAATGTTTTATTCAGAGCCAGAGCTGTTCCTTTGTGTGAAATCTTGAATCTAATTTAGAGAGGAGTATTGCAACACCTTACTGACAGCACGGTTGCGGATGAACTTTGACTTTGCTCATTTATTGCCTGCCACCTACTCTGTCTCCACTGTGTTTCCTTGTGTTTAAATGCTGCATCAACATAAGGATGCTTCATTAGCATAACACTTTTTATCGAGGGAATGAAGGTGCTTAGGATGGGTTAAGGTCAGTACAATTGATATTCAAGCTATGCAATCAATACTGGTTCACAATTTGCACCCCATTGAGTCTACAAGACGTTTTGTGATCAATATTCCTGCTCTCCAAAGAGCTGCTGATAATAAGTATTAGGAAGTTTGTATTGATAAATGTCTTTTTAACACGAGGGTTCTGCAGGAAATCATTGAAACAATAAGCTCTGCAGACAGCAGTGTTGGGAGAGCTACATTGAAACAAGCTAATCTAGCTCATTTGAAGCAGTAAAACTACGGTAAAGCTTCTCTTTTGAAGAAGAAGCTATAAAAGGTAACAACATTGAAGTTACTTAAGAGGGCAGTATGTTTATAGGTTTATAAAAACATAGATATATTAAGTGTCCAAAGACCGATAATTTATCATTTAATCAGAGCTATATTTTGGCTGGTAGAAAAAGAGGTTTCTGATTCAGCTGATTCGACATGCTGATTCATAACGCTCCGAAGCTTCCTGAAGCAGCGTTTTGAAATCGGCCATCACTAAATAAGTCGTTATTTAGTTTTTTTGGTGCACCAAAAATATTCTTGTCACTTTATAATATTAATATTGAACCACTGTACTCACATGTACGGAAGAGGATTAGGGCCAAGCAATAATAAAAAATTAAAACCATCTCGAGATTAAAGTTGTTAAATTTCGAGAAAAAAGTCGAAATAAAATGCTGAGAATAAACTCATTAAATTACGAGAAAAATGTTGTTAAATTTCGAGAAATAAGTTGAGATAAAATGTTGAGAATAAACTGATAATTTAATGTTTATTCTCAACATTTTATCTCGACTTTTTTCTCGAAATGTAACGTCATTTTTCTCATAATTAACGAATTTGTTCTCATAATTTAACGACTTTTTTCTCGTAATTTAATGACTTTTTTCAACATTTTATCTCGACTTTTTTCTCGAAATTTAACAAGTTTTTTTCTCGTAATTTAACGAGTTTATTCTCAACATTTTATCTCGACTTTTTTCTCGAAATTTAACGAGTTTATTCTCAACATTTTATCTCGACTTTTTTCTCGAAATGTAACGTCATTTTTCTCATAATTAACGAATTTGTTCTCATAATTTAACGACTTTTTTCTCGTAATTTAATGACTTTTTTCAACATTTTATCTCGACTTTTTTCTCGAAATTTAACAAGTTTTTTTCTCGTAATTTAACGAGTTTATTCTCAACATTTTATCTCGACTTTTTTCTCGAAATTTAACGAGTTTATTCTCAACATTTTATTTCGACTTTTTTCTCGAAATTTAACAAGGTTTTTCCTCGAAATTTAACAACTTTAATCTCAAGATGTTTTTATTTTTTTATTATTGCCTGGCCCTAATCCTCTTCCGTACACATGAACTGATTTAAATATGTTTTTAGTACATTAATTGATCTTGAGAGAGGAAATGTCATTGCTGGCTATGCAAGCCTCACTGAGCCATCGGATTTCAACAAAAATATCTTCATTTGTGTTCTGAAGATTAACAAAGGTCTTACGGGTGTGGAAGGGCATGAGGGTGAGTAATAAATGACATTATTTTCATTTTTGGGTGAACTAACCCTTTAACACTGTGTGGTACTGCCGACAGCTTCCGAAATAACCTGAACGAAGCACGTTGATGGGCGTGCTCTTGCTCTTGCTCTTGCTCTGGTTGACGTGTGCATGCACTTTTCCCAGAAAAGTGCCCATATAAGGAATTACGGCCTTCATGACATCATACAGGGCCATACTTGAAAAAAAAATTCTGAAACTTATATGAACCCTGAAGGAGTGTATTTGGCACAGAAATACGTCATAAGGCCAGCTCGTTTTTTTTTTAAACTTTGGCCATGTTTAGCTTAAGAATCGAACTCTTCAACAGTGTAAATAAGTCAGAAATAGCTTTAGACATCCCCTTGAAACGCCTGAAATAATGTCTGTGATGAACACAAGCTGAAGACATTTTCACGTTTTATTCTATGACAAAAAAATCCATCAGCAATTCCCCCATGTGATGTTTTTTTTAAAGCTTTTAGTTGTCTTGAAATAGGCAGCTGCTAAAAAGTGGCTAAATGGGACAGTCGGAGACATTAAACTTCATCACACTGAACAGGTAAACTCATCTACTCACTAGTCCGCTTTCACAGCCTCGTTGTGCTCTTGTAAACTCTTCTAAGTCAAACTTTCAGGGAAAAGTTTTTTTTTTTTTTTTTTATAAAGACAGGAAGAGTTGTCAGAAGCGTAATGATGGTAATGGTGAAGTCATGCGACCTTGGCGTAGTTCGTTTATAGCCTACATTTTTTTACTTCTGCTGATTGTATTTAGGTTCAAATTCATATTCATTATTTTCTGCAATAATCTAAATAGGTTTTTTGTGCTAACTTCCGGGTTGGCCCACAAAAATACCTCATCAACGCAGCGCTCTATTTAGGACAAACCGGTTCAGTAGAATGAAACGGTCTTCCACCGCTGCACATGGGAGAGAGGATCATCCGAATGAATCAATTCACTAGAATGAATCAGACTTTCCAGCGCAGCTAGAGAGACGATCATTTAGCTGAGCATGTTTGATTAATCCTGCTGGTCATAGTATCTCGCTATTGAAGAAAAATAAAAAAACTTTTAGTCAGTCTAAACACTGGCAGACAGAAGCAGAGAGTGACATATTCAAGATGAATAAGGTGGCATGTTGGGAACTAACTGAGAAATCTGAATATTAGATATTTACCTACATCAAGCCTCTAACCATCTGGAAAGCAAAGATATATTACAGAGAAATGCTACAGCTGTGGTCAAAATGAAATAAGTAATATACAATGTGATTTATTTGGTGGAGTTTATTGCGGTTTTGGAGGCAGTGCTGGTGCTATAAGTAGTCTCATTAATATGAGGCTACGAGCGTGAGCGCTCTAGGCGACTCTGAGATATGATTGATTCAAAGGTCTACCGATATCAGTCTAAATATTTCTGCAGTGCAAGAATATGATTCACTTTGAAAATGAAATTACAGTAGGATTTGGCTCTAAGTGCAATAATAAATGAATTGGAATAGGAATCACCTCTCAGCTTATACATTATGCATGAGGGTATTCAGAAAGTTGAGTAATGGCCCCTGCATTAAAGTCCGAGTCAGTACTGCATCGCGACTCTGTGTGCGAGTGTACGCCCATGTTGGGAGGAGAGAATGAAAGAAAGACTCGCAGCTTGAGTATGTGAGTTCTATGTAATCGGTCACTTTCATTATCCTCCCTTAAATCATCTCTGCAGGGGTCCTTTGTTACAGTACTTTCTCTCTCTCTCTCTCTCTCTCTTCACTCTAACATTCCCTAGCTCTCTAATGCCACACTATCTTTTCTCATTCCTCATCTGTCAGTAAATCTTGATGTTTTTGGTTTTGTATTGAGGAAGGTTGGAAGTTTTTTCGAGGTTTCATACCCATTTGTACAGTTTACTGTCAGGGGAAGTCTTCTCTGACACAAATACAAAGATGGTTGTGATGCAGTGTTGGGGAGGGAGAAGCTGTAAAAGTACACATTTTTTCAGGAACATAAGTCGTTAAGCTACAAAATGGTGCAGCTTTTCCAGAAACAAGCAACTTTTTCCAAAACATATCAGTGTTTTGTTGTATCTTTCTTCACATTTTATTGTGCCCACAGTTTTACTAAAGCTGAGGTTATAATCAAACATGTTCTGTCTTCTCTATCACAGATAGCATTAAGTTTGATTCATTTTAGTAAATATATACATTTGCATGGTGTATTTATATATATATATATATATATATATATATATATATATATATATATATATATATATATATATATATATATATATATGTAAAAATAAAAATAATTCAAATAAAAAATAAAACATAAATAGAACAAAACAATGACTTGGCTTGAGCATCAACATGAAATTTCATTGAACAGCGGTTACACAAACAAAGCTACACTCTTAAAAAAAAAAAAAAAAAAGAAAATGCTGGGTTAAAAACAACCCAAGTTGGGTTAAAAATGGACCAACCCAGTGACTGGATTGTTTTAACTCAACTATTGTTTAAAAGTTACTGTATTGCTCACTTAAAATGTACCCAAAATAGATTGGAAATCTTTTATTAATGTTTAATAAAATAACATTTATTAATAAGTTTATTAAATATTTATTATTTAATTATTATTTATTAAATTGCTTACCAATAAATGTTCACCTTTTGATGTGTCTGATTTTTAATTTCCAACCTATTTTGGGTTCACATATCACATGCACATATAATTTTTAAACAATAGTTGGGTTAAATAAAACTACCCAGCAGGTTGGGCAAAAATTTAACCGCTGGCCTTTGCACACTGAGTCCGAAATTTTCGCATGCGTTTTTTCGTATTCGTAATCCTAAAAATTCGTCACGCACAGAGACCTTGCACACTGAGTCCGATGCGTATTAATGAATGCGTTTCGAAAAAAAAAAAAAAAAAAAATCGCAAAACAATACAAAATGAAGTCTTCAAGCAGTGAGCACGATTTAGTTTTCCTCTCTCTCCTTAAAAAGAGGAAATCTAGGGTCCAACCAATTTCGAGATTGCATAGAGAGAAAGGAGAATTCACCTCATCAAGGAGCTGCGTGATTATCCGAGCGTTTCAAAGTTTACTTCAGTCGCTCAGTTTGATGCTTTGCTACTGGCACAATCTGTCTTTATATTCGGTCTCTTTGTATTCCTCACGTTGTTTGTCATTCAGTGCTGCTGTTTTGTGCTGTAGGCAACGTGGATCAACTTGTCAGATGGCATTCGGGATTTTTGCGTTCGTGTACGGTGGCTCTGAATTGTCAAAACGTCTCTCAAAATGAGTGCCACGGATGCGAAAACGCAGAAAATTGAACCTGATCCGAATATTTTTTGACGGACGAAAGTTTTGGAGGCAGTGTGCAAATATGATTGACATAACATGAGGTCGAATTTATTTTTTAACGTGTGAAAATTTCGCCTCAGTGTGCAAAGGCATTAACTTGGGTTGTTTTTAACCCAGAATTTTTTAGAGTTTAGACAAAAGGCTATTCATACACAGACTAAAGACTAAAGGCAGGAACACACCAAGCCGACAGTCGGCCATTGGGCAGTTTTAGTTTGTCGGCCGACTAAGTTTTCTCAGTGTGTTCCTCACCGTCGGCTGAAGTTGGTCCTCATTGGCTTTTTTTCGGCCGATTCGACATGTTGAATTGGCGTCGGTGCTCATCGGTCCGTCCGTCAGCTACTGCCACCTGCTGGTATGGAAAGGCATTTCATCTTACGCAGACGCAGAACGGACGTGCTACTTGGCCGTCGGCTGTCGAGCGTCGGTTTGGTGTGTCAGGTCAACTTTGGACACAGACGCTGCTGACGTGAGCCAACCCCGCAGTCTGCTTTCGTCGCCACTAGTTCATCGGTGTCGGCTTGGTGTGTTCCTGCCTTAACAAGGAACACCTGTGAATTATTAAAACAAGAACCAATGAGAAATCAGGACACATGGCCAGAACAACCAATCAGAACATGACACATAAACATGGGGAGCACATGGCAAGAACACATGAAGAGCAAGAGAAACACATGACAGGAAACTGAAACCAAACTACAAAATAAACGACATGAAAAAAAAAAAAAAAACTTTTGGCCCAATTAATTGGAACCAGAATCTCACACTTGCCACAAACCACTAGCAAGCAGCAAACCATAATTCATAACGGTGACATTATTTAGTAAGTAAATAAATAATAAAAAAAAGGAAGAGTCCTGTAACTTCCAATAGGAAAAACATGGGCTTATTTGTGTCAGATTAATGGTCTAATTGCAGAATTCCATATAGCATCATCTGCTGGTTATACATTTATATAGGTATTGTCCCCCTACAGCTTCAATATAGTTGACTTTCCGAGTCACTGTTATGATGTCGGGTTAAACCACCTGGTGTCTCAACGTGAAGATGAAATTCAAACCACATACACATGGTACATTACATATACATTCCCAATAACACACACGCCAACAAGTGAGAAATTCAAGATGTGAAACGCGACCCAAGAGATGAAGCTGTCCTTCCGCATCATGCATTATTTACTACATTTTCCATATTATTCATGGTTATCTTGTATCTGTTATATATCATTTTCATGTGGTATCTACTCTACTGAGAGCTGATGATTTCTGATTGCATAAAGCACCGCGTATCTGTTGTAAAGCATCCATAAATATGTATCGAGCTGAATCTTGTTAATTTTTACTATTTCTGTTCCAGCTGCTCTGAATACCACATTCCCTGTTATCACAGCATCACGTGTCATCAAATCACATTTTGTACATAATTAGATGAATAACAATTAGAACAATGATCTTTTATTTGTGTAATTATGAACCACCTGTTTCCAATTTAAAATCAAAGCCCCATAAAAACAGGTCTGGAAAAACATCTCTCAGAGCGATAAAAATAATCATGCATGCGCTTATATGCCAGTTCTGGCATTTAAAATTATTAATTGAATTTGACATAATTAATACGTTGATAAAACCCTCTTATTAAGATGCAAATGATTTGCCAAAGTTCTGCAAATGCAACAAAAGTGAAGCTCAGTCAAGTGCCTGCAGAGATGCTAACTGCTGTCTGGAGTAGCCTTGGATCGATACCAAAATTTTTGGCTCTGGTACCGATTCAGGGTACTAAATCGATACCTTAGGCAGCATATAAACAGCCTCCAGTGACTGATGAAATGAAATCGTCAAATGAAGCTGTCACTAGATTCAGCAATTTGATGCCAATAATTTTTTATTAGTCTCATACTGTATTTTTGAATGCAGAGCATAAAAGGGATAGTTCACCCAAAAAAAGAAAATTATCTCATGATTTACTCACCCTCAAGCCAGGCGTGCATGACTATCTTCTTTCAGATGAACACAATCTGACTATTATTAAAGGGGTCCTTGGTTACGATTTCACTTTTTTAAAACTTTAGTTAGCGTGTAATGTTGCTGTTTGAGCATAAACAACATCTGCAAAGTTACACACTCAACGTTCAATGCAGAGGGAGATATTTTCTTTTACAGCAATTACTTTTTAAAAACTACAACAAACGGCTGGTAGGGACTACAACAAGCTTCTTCCTGGGTTGGTGACATCACACCCCCCAAAATTTACATAAACTCCGCCCCGAGAACACACAACAAAGGGAGTGAGGCCATGTTGGGCTGCTTTAGAGAAGAGGAAGAGTTGTTGTAGTAGAGTGTTGTTGACATGCCGTCATTTTACGCTAGACTGCTTCACAAACGAGGGTCAATTCAACACAAAAGATTAACATGACGACACATGCTAGTGGATGAGTTGAAACGTTTGAACAATGTAAGGCTGAACACTGTTACTGACAATCCTCATTTTGGCTGCGTGAGATTCTCCAGCTATGTTGTTGTTGAGCTGTTAAAGCATAGACTGTAAAAAAAAGATGGACGACGCGACGCCGCTTCCTTCCATTGTAATGAACTGAAGCCAAAATGGGCCAACGAATGGGCGCTGACACGTTACGCAATACGTCAAAAAAAAAGTTTGGAGCCCGGGCATGCGCAGAAGGAATCGTCAGTGGAGCCCGGAGGCGGAGTCGCTGTATCAAACTTCCGCCCAGACGACTGCGTCATCATTCATGTATTTTAAATAGACTATAAAAATTATACACAATTTAAAATTCTACCTATAAAATAATAGGCTATTCTGTTTCTAGAGCAATAATATTTTTGAAACAGCAAATTCAGTAGATAAAATCAATATAATATGCCACTAGAAACAACTCTAAATCATCAGAAATGGTCCTGCCATTTTAAATCAAGTTCAACTAACGTTAGTTTTGTCCTGCTAATTATTATTTTATACCCATAAAAATAATAAGTAACTGCCAGATAACGATCACCTGCTTTTTCCCGACATGGTTAACATTAGGTGTGTTATCTTAACTAATAACATTTATTAATTAGTTTATAACGCCCACATTTAATGTTACAGAAAAAAGTTCAGTGATCCATCAGATCCTGTAGGTCATTTAGTACAGTTTAATGCTGAACAACTCATTTTGTTGGTGTTAAATAACAAAGAAATCGAAAATTAATAGTTAGTTATACATCTTAAATCTCCCCTCGAAGCTCCGACAGTCCTCAGATAAGCTGTCAATCAACTGCGAATCACGACGACACGCCCCGTTTTTATAGCATCAAATTGCTAGCTAAAATCTAAATTATCACAAAAACGAACAATTGAATATATATCAGCGTGATAACAACTACCTTAAATGACCAAAACCATCTTTCAGAAAGTTTTATTTGAAGCAGAATTTATTTTTAAGTTTTCACTGAAGTCTCATTTGACTGCATTGAGAGGGCGGGGTTTATGACCTGTACTGGATCCAGCCACCAGGGGGCAATCAAAGAGCCCGCAGCTTCACTTTTCAGGACGTATGAGACACACCCGTGTTAAAGCTCCGCCCTCTTCTGGAAAGGGGGCCGGGAGCAGCAGCTCATTTGCATTTAAAGGGACACACACAAAAACGGCATGTTTTTGCTCACACCCAAATAGGGGCAAATTTGACAAGCTATAATAAATGATCTGTGGGGTATTTTGAGCTGAAACTTCACAGACACATTTTGGAGAGACCAGAGACTTATGTTTCATCTTGTAAAAGGGGCATTATAGGTCTTTAAAAAATATCCTTTCTCTTCCAAGCTTTATAATAGTAGGGTATAGCGCTCACGATTTTGAAGTCCATCCATCATAAAAGTAATCCATACGGCTCCAGGGGGTTAATAAAGGCCATCTGAAGTGAAGCAATGGGTTTTTGTAAGAAAAATATCCATATTTAAAACTTTATAATAACTAGCTTTCGTCAGACGGCCTACGCAAATCGACTAAAGAGTAATCCTTGACGCCATGTATGACGAAGGATGTAGGAGTATCGTAAGTTTAGACGCCTCTCGTGATTCAAACAAAATTGGGCTGTGCAACAAACTCAAGCTCCTCTTCTCTTATATCAAAATCCTCTGATATTTGTGTTTAAAATTCTCATTTTAAGACTTCTAATTTGTGACGGGTGTTTTGTTTTGCTCTATTCTCTGAGCTTCTGCGTTCGTCAGTGTGTCAGGTCAGAGTTCACTCTTTTGTAAATCGATTTGCGTAGGCTGTCTGCCAGAAGCTAGTTACTGTATTTTAGTTTATAAAAATTTAAATATGGATATTTTTCTTAGGAAAACCTATTGCTTCTCTTCTGAAGGCCTTTATTAACCCCCTATGGATTACTTTTATGATGGATGGGTACGCTTGTTTGGACTTCAGAATCAGGAGCGCCATATTTAATATAACTCTGATTGCAGGTCCGTAGCCAGCCTATTGAAAGGGGGGGTTCTTTTTTTCAAAAAGTGGACCTTTTTGCAGTTTTTCTCCTCCTTTTGTATTTAATTATGAGGTTCAAATACTTCATTTTGGTGACCTTTTATGCACTAATTTGTGCTGGATTAGCTTGTCTGCTGGTATTTTAACGAGCATGCTTTTTGATGCACCTAAAATATTTACTGCATTGTTGTCAAATTGCTTCCTCATGTACCATTTTTAATATATATATATATATATTTATTTATTTATATACACACATAGCCTACATATAGATAGATAGAATGCCAAGATCAATCGGTAGTTATTGATTTTTTTTTAATAGAACGAGACACAAACCTTTTTTCGTTTTTGCTCCCATTTATTTTCACACATTGATCACACAGTGCATACAAAGTTTAGTCACAAGTGCGCACAACTGGAGAAATACATGATTACCTTTGATTTCGTTAGATAGAAAAGAAGCAGGGCCGTACGCAGGGTTTTATATTCACCGAGGTCACAAAATGTTTTATTATGCAAGGGGGGTTCGGGGGCATGGTCCCCCGAGAAAATTTTGATTTCCTTGGTGTACATATATGCATTTTAAGACGTTTTAAGGCCAACAAATTGGATAACAATAGCTTTAAAACCACGTCAACAAATACATACATGCATGCACAAATTTGAGGCAGCTTTAATCGCATGTTTGGTAATTTCATGACTTCATTTACATTTTACGACGGTGCATGCCCGTAGTTTCTTTAGCGCTTTATTTAAGCTATAATAAAGTAATATGCAGCGCGCGCCGGCGCATTTGCTCGAGCAATTCTTGGGTTCATGCTTCGAGCGCAGTAGGCTATAGCCTAACGGCTGATTGGAGTTTTACTGGCATAGCCTGACAACATCTCATCTGACCACAGTTCACTGTTGTTCAACTGAATACCTTTTCCGCGCTCGTTTGACTTGCGCCTGGCGCTGAGGCGAAGTCGGAATGCGCGTCTGAAAAGTGTCCTGTTTGTTGTGGTCGTAAAAAGAGACAGTTCTATATAAACTAAGCGTTTGACTTGGCGATGTTTTAAAAAATATTTTTATTTTTGGTATTTTTTATGCTCTGTTAGTGGTTTGTGGAGTAGCATCACCTGAGGGGATTAGACAAATGCTGAATTAGAGACGGTAAAAGTGAGTGGGTCCAATATCATTGGTCTTAAAAAGTGGGTGGGTCTTGTCCCACCCACATACAATGGTTCCGACGCCCATGTACAGACATAGGCTAACACTCTCACATAGGCATCGTAAATCAATATACTAATTATTCCAGATAATTTACCTCAAGCGGTCTGCTTTGAAGTTCTCAGAGGAATAAGACGCGCACCGAAGCATTTCCATTGGCTCCAGTCTGCCGGTATTGGCCAATCACAAAAGTCGATATTGCACAGCCAATATCACTGAATATCCCACTATGTTTTATTATTATAATTACGCTACGTTTATATGGCTATTATATTGTAGACTATTGAGTGGATAAAATATAGAAATCCTTTTAATTAAAACATATATATATATATATATATATATATATATATATATATATATATATATATATATATATATATATATATAACCCCTACCACATCATTCAGAGGCGATGCTTCTTCACCGTTGCTTTGAAAAAGTGTATTGCGAGAACTCTCTCTGAACTGCACGCGCGGCACACACACACGTCCAGCTACAATAATGTATCATATTAATTTGAAACAGCAACCCAGAATATTTGTCACAAGAATTGATTAAAACAATGATGACAATAATCACATAAAAAAAAAAAAAAAAAAAAAAAAAAAAATTCTGGACCTTTGGCAGTGAGGGGGGGTTCGTTCGAACCACCCGAACCCCCCCTGCCTACGGGCATGGATTGTGTTCATCAGAAAAAAGATAGTCATATACAGCTAGGATGGCTTGAGAGTGAGTAAATCGTGGAATAATTTTTGGGTGAACTATCCCTTTAAAGCATTCAGAGTTCCTTTTTTACTAAAATCAAATCAAATCAAATATTTTTAGTATCTGCGTAGTGTTCAAGCTTAGTCTGTAGGTGTGGTAACACCTTGATCTTCACCATTGTGAGGAAGAAGATGGTGATGAAGTGGTGGAGGTGACAGATTCGCTCCACTAAATGCATCTCTCTCAGATTAAAATGTATGTGTGCAAGTGTGTGTGTGTGTGTGTGTGTGTAGGGGGTGTTTAGGAAGTCCTGTCAGGGCACATCAGGGAATATGAGCCGCTTTCTCTGTGCATGGAAATCAATCACCACCGCCGGAGAGCCACCTGCACTTCCTGCATCTGGAGTCGCCGTGATGCAGAACATTATCCCTTACAGCCTGAGAGCACCGGAAATACTCCTGCGCTTTACTGCGGCTAGATACCGTAGAGCATGACTAAGGAAAGAAGCTAGCAAAAACAACAGAAGAATGGAAAAATAGATGGAGCGAGAGCGAGGGGGGGGGGGGGGGGTGTGATTATAAAAGCTATTTATTAGAGGTATGAGTTGTTTGTGTCAGTGATGGTGATGATTCAGTGCTGTCTCTGACCAGCTCTCTCTCTCTGCGGTTAAGGTCATTACATACAGCCTTGATATATACTCCTATGTTAATGATTCACTGTGCTAGCTGCTCACGGTACATTATTAGCTCAATCATCATTTCTCTGTTTTACCCCTACATGCTCTCAAACATCATAAAAATTAGGCAATTAGACAATTAGATGCTTGTGTGCATGAATTTATGTAGTTCTGTCAAGCTTGCTTTTGTCGGTTCAGTTGTGATTGTTTTCAGCCTCTGAAACAGATATGATTTTACACTAGAACTGTCAATTTAACGTGTTAATTTAGTGCGATTAAAAAAAAAAAAAAACAATAAAAATTAGCTTTGCAAAATTTGATTATAAATAAGATGTATTTCTGGTAAAAATACACATTAGTTTTATTTTGCAGCAGTGCAAAATACATCATATCATAAACTAGATGAACATGCATGACTGCATGAATCAAACTTTGACATGGTTTTCCATGCATCAGTTTTCATGTAGAAGTCAACCCACCACCCACTTTTAAGTCCCCCTGTAGTCAATCATCCCTTAAAACTCATCTTTGATCACCAAAATTACATATTTAATGATGAAAATAAAAATTGATTCAACAACAAATTAAAAATTATTTTAATTATATTCATTATTTTAATTTGGGGACTTTTCTCAGCAAATATTCAGATATGCAAATAACTGGATTCCAAAACGTTACAGATATTATTATAATATAATATAATATAATATAATATAATATAATATAATATAATATAATATAATATATCCTTTTTTTTTTTTTTTTGCCACAATATGAATTTAAATATTTTAATTTGGGGACTTGTCTCAGCAAATATTCATTCATGCAAATAACTGGATTCCAAAACATTACAGATTAATATAATATAATATAATATAATATAATATAATATAATATAATATAATATAATATATATATATTTTTTGGAATGCCACAATAATAGTCATTTTAATTTGGGGACTTTTCTCAGCTTAATATATAATATAATATAATATAATATAATTAATATAATATAATATAATATAATATAATATAATATAATATAATATAATATATATATATTTTTTTTTTGCCACAATATGAATTTAAATATTTTAATTTGGGGACTTGTCTCAGCAAATATTCATTCATGCAAATAACTGGATTCCAAAACATTACAGATTAATATAATATAATATAATATAATATAATATAATATAATATAATATAATATAATATAATATAATATAATATAATATAATATAATATATATTTTTTGGAATGCCACAATAATAGTAATTTTAATTTGGGGACTTTTCTCAGCTTAATATATATAATATATAATATAATATAATATAATATATATTTTTTTGGAATGCCACAATAATAGTAATTTTAATTTGGGGACTTTTCTCAGCAAATATTCATATATGCAAATAACTGGATTCCAAAACATTACAGATATTATATTATATTATATTATATTATATTATATTATATTATATTATATTATATTATATTATATTATATTATATTATATTTTATTATTTAAGCCTTTTTTTTTTGGAATGCCACAATAATGAATTTGATTATTTCAATTTGGGGACTTTTTTCAGCAAATATTCATATATGCAAATAATTGGATTAATTAAGCAGCATATCATATAATTAATTAAACTAAACAGCCAGAATTTAATTCCTTTTTATCCATTCATCTCTCCTGTCCTGCCTCAGGCACCAAAGCCAATTCTGTGTGTTTACCACGGTAAAGGATAAAACGGCACATCCAACAACAACAAATATGGAGCTGGAATCACATATTTAACATAGCAGGCAAACAAAGCTGTGCTGATGGATGGATTCTGGTGGGTGTTGTGTGTGTGTGTGTTTACAGGATGGGAGGAAGGGAAATGGCACCAAACTCATTCTTCAATTTAATCCAGCCACCAGTTGACTGACAGGCCTACCGTTTGAAGTATGTCCTTGAGAGGGACATGCACGTAATATATAATACACGCATGCACACGCCCACATGCACTTTCAGACATTTGCTGATCAATAAGATCTATCCTTTGCAAGAAACAGACGGAAATTGCATGCTAGGAGTTTCCTGTCTCATAGCACCGCGGATTAATATTAGAGCTATCTGACAGAAGAAAAAATAAAAAGTTGGCTTGTTAGTGGAGAACCTGTCTCATTCCTCCATGCCAGTCAAAGAGCCCACAGGATGTGCTATGAAAACCTGCCATTCCTCCACGCGCTGTGCGTGCGTGCGTGTGTGTGTGTGTGTGTGTGTGTGTGTGTGTGTGTGTGCACGCACGATTGTTCAGTGGGCCATTAAGAGTCGAGATGTTATCTTCTGAGGTAAAATATCCTTTCTCTCCTCCGCCTAATAAATTGTGCGAGAATACACGTGTGTTTATGTGAGGCTTTAATCAGGCTCTTTGTAGGACATGTCAGCCCGTGTGGCTTTTTGATATGAGGTGTAATTGGTACAGAAGTCTGAGGGCTGTAAATGAGGTGTGTGATCTCAGAGCATCTATCTGAAGAGGAAGGAGCAGATGGAGTGGGTGTTTGATTTTGCACTATAAAGCAAACAAAAATTACGCCTGACATTATTTTTTAAATCCTACCTTTAACTTTATTAAGGTGTGGTCACATTTACCATTGCTCTGTGAAATTCCGCCAGCGAATCCAGTCACTTCAATAGGAATCCACACAATCTAAAATTTTGCATGAGGATGAAAGATTTCCCCACAAATTTCACAGCAAGTTCAAATGGTCACACAAAATTACCTTGTTGTCCAAAAGAAAACTGCTTGTGAGCTGTGCTTCATATATCTACACTACTGACAATAGACAATTGATCTTCTTTGCATGCAACATTTCGCTAACGTGACCACACATTTAAGATGCAGTCACATTCACAGTTGTTTAGTGAATTTTTGCAGGCGAAATCCAGTCATTTCAGGAGAAATTCACACAATCTGGAATTTTGCATGAGGGCGAAATTTTCGAAAGTTTAGTTGATCACACGAATTTGCCGCGTTGACCAATAGAAAGGTGCTTATTTTGAAAGTAACTTGTGTGTGAGCTGTGCTTCATCACTTTATACTATAGGCAGAAAACTGACCTTTTTTGATAAATCGTGCACGCAATTTACTATTTAGTTCCCTCGATTTACTAAATCTGGAACGCTATTTACTATTTTGTTACCTTAATTTGTTAAATCTGGCACGCAATTACTATTTCTTTCCCTTGATTTGCTAAATAGTGTGCGCTATTTTCATTTGCTCGATTTACTAAATCGTGCACGTGATTTATTATTTCATTCCCTCGATTTACTAAATCATGCACGCAATTTACTATTTTGTTCCTTTGATTTACTAAATCATGCACGCAATTTACTATTTTGTTCCTTTGATTTACTAAATCTGGAACGCTATTTACTATTTTGTTACCTCAATTTGTTAAATCTGGCACGCAATTTACTATTTCTTTCCCTTGATTTGCTAAATAGTGCGCGCTATTTTCATTTGCTCGATTTACTAAATCGTGCACGTGATTTATTATTTCATTCCCTCGATTTACTAAATCATGCACGCAATTTACTATTTCGTTCCTTTGATTTACTAAATAGTGCGCGCTATTTTCATTTGCTCGATTTACTAAATCGTGCACGTGATTTATTATTTCATTCCTCGATTTACTAAATCATGCACGCAATTTACTATTTTGTTCCTTTGATTTACTAAATCGTGAGCACAATTTATTTCGTTCCCTCGATTTACTAAATCATGCACACAATTTACTATTTCATTCCCTCGATTTACTAAATCTGGAACGCTATTTACTATTTTGTTACCTTAATTTGTTAAATCTGGCACGCAATTACTATTTCTTTCCCTTGATTTACTAAATAGTGTGCACTATTTTCATTTGCTCGATTTACTAAATCGTGCACGTGATTTATTATTTCATTCCCTCGATTTACTAAATCATGCACGCAATTTACTATTTTGTTCCTTTGATTTACTAAATATGGAACGCTATTTACTATTTTGTTACCTCAATTTGTTAAATCTGGCACGCAATTACTATTTCTTTCCCTTGATTTGCTAAATAGTGTGCGCTATTTTCATTTGCTCGATTTACTAAATCGTGCACGTGATTTATTATTTCATTCCTCGATTTACTAAATCATGCACGCAATTTACTATTTTGTTCCTTTGATTTACTAAATCATGCACGCAATTTACTATTTTGTTCCTTTGATTTACTAAATCTGGAACGCTATTTACTATTTTGTTACCTCAATTTGTTAAATCTGGCACGCAATTTACTATTTCTTTCCCTTGATTTGCTAAATAGTGCGCGCTATTTTCATTTGCTCGATTTACTAAATCGTGCACGTGATTTATTATTTCATTCCCTCGATTTACTAAATCATGCACGCAATTTACTATTTCGTTCCTTTGATTTACTAAATAGTGCGCGCTATTTTCATTTGCTCGATTTACTAAATCGTGCACGTGATTTATTATTTCATTCCCTCGATTTACTAAATCATGCACGCAATTTACTATTTTGTTCCTTTGATTTACTAAATCGTGAGCACAATTTATTTCGTTCCCTCGATTTACTAAATCATGCACACAATTTACTATTTCATTCCCTCGATTTACTAAATCTGGAACGCTATTTACTATTTTGTTACCTTAATTTGTTAAATCTGGCACGCAATTACTATTTCTTTCCCTTGATTTGCTAAATAGTGTGCACTATTTTCATTTGCTCGATTTACTAAATCGTGCACGTGATTTATTATTTCATTCCCTCGATTTACTAAATCATGCACGCAATTTACTATTTTGTTCCTTTGATTTACTAAATCTGGAACGCTATTTACTATTTTGTTACCTCAATTTGTTAAATCTGGCACGCAATTACTATTTCTTTCCCTTGATTTGCTAAATAGTGTGCGCTATTTTCATTTGCTCGATTTACTAAATCGTGCACGTGATTTATTATTTCATTCCCTCGATTTACTAAATCATGCACGCAATTTACTATTTTGTTCCTTTGATTTACTAAATCATGCACGCAATTTACTATTTTGTTCCTTTGATTTACTAAATCTGGAACGCTATTTACTATTTTGTTACCTCAATTTGTTAAATCTGGCACGCAATTTACTATTTCTTTCCCTTGATTTGCTAAATAGTGCGCGCTATTTTCATTTGCTCGATTTACTAAATCGTGCACGTGATTTATTATTTCATTCCCTCGATTTACTAAATCATGCACGCAATTTACTATTTCGTTCCTTTGATTTACTAAATAGTGCGCGCTATTTTCATTTGCTCGATTTACTAAATCGTGCACGTGATTTATTATTTCATTCCCTCGATTTACTAAATCATGCACGCAATTTACTATTTTGTTCCTTTGATTTACTAAATCGTGAGCACAATTTATTTCGTTCCCTCGATTTACTAAATCATGCACACAATTTACTATTTCATTCCCTCGATTTACTAAATCTGGAACGCTATTTACTATTTTGTTACCTTAATTTGTTAAATCTGGCACGCAATTACTATTTCTTTCCCTTGATTTGCTAAATAGTGTGCACTATTTTCATTTGCTCGATTTACTAAATCGTGCACGTGATTTATTATTTCATTCCCTCGATTTACTAAATCATGCACGCAATTTACTATTTCGTTCCTTTGATTTACTAAATCGTGAGCACAATTTATTTCGTTCCCTCGATTTACTAAATCATGCACGCAATTTACTATTTCATTCCTTTGATTTACTAAATCGTGAGCACAATTTATTTCGTTCCCTCGATTTACTAAATCATGCACGCGATTTTCTATTTCGTTCCTTTGATTTACTAAATCGTCAGCACAATTTATTTCGTTCCCTCGATTTACTAAATCATGCACGCAATTTACTATTTCATTCCCTCGATTTACTAAATCTGGAACGCTATTTACTATTTTGTTACCTCAATTTGTTAAATCTGGCACGCAATTTACTATTTCTTTCCCTTGATTTGCTAAATAGTGCGCGCTATTTTCATTTGCTCGATTTACTAAATCGTGCACGTGATTTATTATTTCATTCCCTCGATTTACTAAATCATGCACGCAATTTACTATTTCGTTCCTTTGATTTACTAAATAGTGCGCGCTATTTTCATTTGCTCGATTTACTAAATCGTGCACGTGATTTATTATTTCATTCCCTCGATTTACTAAATCATGCACGCAATTTACTATTTTGTTCCTTTGATTTACTAAATCGTGAGCACAATTTATTTCGTTCCCTCGATTTACTAAATCATGCACACAATTTACTATTTCATTCCCTCGATTTACTAAATCTGGAACGCTATTTACTATTTTGTTACCTTAATTTGTTAAATCTGGCACGCAATTACTATTTCTTTCCCTTGATTTGCTAAATAGTGTGCGCTATTTTCATTTGCTCGATTTACTAAATCGTGCACGTGATTTATTATTTCATTCTCTCGATTTACTAAATCATGCACGCAATTTACTATTTCGTTCCTTTGATTTACTAAATCGTGAGCACAATTTATTTCGTTCCCTCGATTTACTAAATCATGCACGCAATTTACTATTTCATTCCTTTGATTTACTAAATCGTGAGCACAATTTATTTCGTTCCCTCGATTTACTAAATCATGCACGCGATTTTCTATTTCGTTCCTTTGATTTACTAAATCGTGAGCACAATTTATTTCGTTCCCTCAATTTACTAAATCATGCACGCAATTTACTATTTCATTCCCTCGATTTACTAAATCATGCACGCAATTTACTATTTCATTCCCTCGATTTACTAAATCTGGAACGCTATTTACTATTTTGTTACCTCAATTTGTTAAATCTGGCACGCAATTTACTATTTCTTTCCCTTGATTTACTAAATAGTGCGCGCTATTTTCATTTGCTCGATTTACTAAATCGTGCACGTGATTTATTATTTCATTCCCTCGATTTACTAAATCATGCACGCAATTTACTATTTCGTTCCTTTGATTTACTAAATCGTGAGCACAATTTATTTCGTTCCCTCGATTTACTAAATCATGCACGCAATTTTCTATTTCGTTCCCTCGATTTACTAAATCGTGCGCGCAATTTACTATTTTGTTCCCTCGATTTACTAAATCTGGCATACTATTTACTATTTTGTTACCTCAATTTGTTAAATCTGGCACACAATTTACTATTTCTTTCCCTCGATTTGCTAAATCATGCGCACCATTTTCATTTGCTCCATTTACTAAATTGTGCACGTGATTTATTATTACATTCCTTTGATTTACTAAATAGTGAGCGCGATTTATTTCGTTCCCTCAATTTACTAAATCATGCACGCGATTTTCTATTTCGTTCCTTTGATTTACTAAATTGCGTGCATGATTTACTATTTCATTCCCTCGATTTACTAAATCATGCACGCAATTTACTATTTTGTTCATTTGATTTACTAAATCGTGAGCACGATTTATTTCGTTCCCTCGATTTACTAAATCGTGCATGCAATTTACTATTTCGTTCCTTTGATTTACTAAATTGCGTGCACGATTTACTATTTCATTCCCTCGAGTTACTAAATCTGGAACACTATTTACTATTTTGTTCCCTTGATTTACTAAATCGTGCACGCAATTTACTATTTCGTTCCCACGATTTGCTAAATCATGTGCACAATTTACTAATTTGTTCCATCGATTTATAAATCATGCGCAAAGATTACCCCACAAATTTCGCAACAGGTTTAGTTGGTCATGAATTCGTGGCATTGACCAACAGAAAACTTCTTGGTTTGAAAGTAACTTCTGTGTGAGCTGTGTTTCATGCATCGCTACTCTACTGACAATATATCTTTTTTGCCCACAAATTGTTGCCAAAATTTTGCTAATGTGACCTCACTTTTAAGTTGCGGTCACATTTAGCATAGTTTGGCAAATTTTCACAAGCAAAATCCAGCGATTTCAAGAGAAATTCATGTGAGTGGGAAATTTCATGTGAGGGCGGAAAATTAAATGACAAAAATACGCTGCTTTGACCAACAAAAAGCTGCTTGGTTTGAAAGTAATTTCTGTGTAAACTGTGCTTCATTAAATCACTACATAACTGACAATAGACCTTTTTTTGCTCACAACGGGTTCAGTTCTAGACAATTTACTGCATTGACCAACAGAAAGCTGCTTGGTTTGAAAGTGACTTCTGGGCGAGCTGTGCTTCAAACATCTATTCAAACATCTTTTTTGCCTTTTTCATTAATGTGATCGCAGCTTTAGTCCAATTTTTCAGTCAGACACATTGAGAGCATGTTCTCCTTTCCTGGCTCATTCCAGGTGAGAGAGTCAGTATGTGTTTGCAGTGTCAAGTCAGTGACTTCACGTCTCACTTCTTGATAGCAGATGTGAAATCTTAATTAGAGTCAGGGGAGCTTTCCTAGACCAGGTGCGCAGGTCTTTGTACGTGAAAGAATGAGAAAACAAAAGGAATAAAGATACAGACACATAGCGAGACTGTGTGTGGGTTTGGGTGAATGTGTGGGTGTGAAACAGGGTGACAGGTGTATTAGTTAAAGCCCTGCTGGAGGCTGATCTCCAGGTGAACAGAGATTGAAACACGGTGCTTATGTTAAGTCACAGCCCTGGGCTCTTCCTCTGTAAACAGGCTCATATTTCACACTCTCAGAGTCTGTTTGTCCATTGGTGCTACTACTGTAACTGCCTTACTATGACAGACATTAATCTCAACCTCTCATAATGTCTATAGGAAACACTGTGGCCAATTAGAGCTCTGATATGGTACTTTAGAAATTCCCTGATAATTAATTACCGGCAAGGTGTTTTTGACTCAGTGAATGAATCTGTTGCCATTTCTTTTTAATGTGAAATATATATTAGCCTACTCAAAACAAGTTATCAAGAGATGTAAAAATAAAATAATTAAATAGGATTAAAAGCTTAACATTTATGTCACACAGTCAACAAATTAACCCTATTTGACATTAAAACTGTTTTATTTTGTTCTCATCTGATTTCTAAAGGGTTGGCATAAGAGCACCACAGCTGTTCAGTACACACAACAGTCCTTCATGTACAGACAGATTTATATGGACATTAATCTTTCTTTTAAGTTATATTTTTGGCCTGTTATGCCTTTATTGTACAGAATGGACAAGACATGAAACAACAGGGATGAGAGAGAGGAGAAAAGGACTTGCAAACGACCTCAAGAGGGGATTCAAACACAGATGTAGCTGTGCTACACATTGAGTGATAAACACAAGGTTATACGGCTGGACATTGAACAATTATGACATAATGTATCTTCGCTTTGAAGAGTAACTGGATGCCTTGGAACTGAATGTACTACATGTGAAAAGGAAAAACATTTTACAGGAAATATTTTATATTTATTTTGTTTTATTAATGATTATTATTTTTAGTTTATGCTTGTAAAATTGTATCAAATTAAAAGTCTGAGATTAATTAACTAACTTTTTTTAAATGAATCACAACATTTTTACAGGCATTTTATTTATATTTTATATAAAAATTATATTTATAAAATTGTCACATTAAAAATCTAACAAAAAGACTGAAATTAATCACAACCAATTATTTATTCTATTGACTCCTATTTTTTCCTGCATTCTTTGTTGCTAACAATTTTTGTAGCATTCCACATTTGTAAGTCTCTTTTCATAAGAACATCTGCTTAATGAGTAAATGTAAATGCAATCAAATATCCATTAACTAGTCTCACATCAGCTAGGTAATGGGCAAATTGCAAGCAATATAGCTATTTCCCCATGACTGTATAATGTAATTTAATCATTTTGTATAATTTTGTCTTTTTTGTTGTTGTTGCTTACAGTTGTTACAGAGTGCAATATAAAACGTAATGCAGTGTTATTGATGTGATTTCAGTCACACACAGGAATGAGCATGCTGGAAGTCACATAAGCACATATTAAGTTAATGCAGATTTTAATAAATCAGTGAATGCATTAACTATTGCATCTTACATGAAGTATATGAAAGGTCTCAATCTAAAAATACATAAAAGTACAGTATATCACATGGAAAAATGTGCATAGCAATATATATTTCACAGTATTTAATGACACTAATACTGTAAAATGGCAAAAATGTATGGTTAAATAAAATTGCACCTAAATGTTAACATTTTAATTGAGAATTAGTAGAATGTTAGGGGTAGTGATAGTAGAATTAGGAGTTTGGGTTAGTAGAATAAGTTGACATGTACTTGCAAAGTTACTTATAGTCAGTATAATGTCTGTCAGAGGACCATCACAATAAAGAGTTAGCAGATATTAAAGGGGACATATCATGAAAATCTGACTTTTTCCATGTTTAGGTGCTATAATCGGGTCCCCGGTGCATCTACCGACCCAGAAAACGTGAAAAGGGACAACCCAGTAACTTTGTTTTGGCAAGACTTTCTCTGCAAACGTGAAAAATTGAGCCGCTCAAATTTCACTCCTCTAGTGATGTAGGAAGGGGATCTTATTATAACATTACCACCCCTTAATCTACACGTTTCCACTCACAGCGACGCCATTTTTTTTTTTTTCACACATGAGGCAAAGCTGCAGATGAAGAAAATGTAAGTATTTTTTAAGTAATGCAATGTGTTTCTTCAGTTCAGGCAGCTCCACTTTCTGTGTGCTTTTCCTTAGCCTCCATAAGCTCTATTACTTTATGCTAGCACAAACAGAAGTTGTGTTTGACAGAAATGTATCCGTGTTACTTATGACTCACCCACAAAATAGCTTAGACTACTAATGTGATGCCATTTAACACTGGACTGCTTCACATACGAGGGCCAATTCATAAAAAACTACATAAATTTATCCACTAACCATTCAGAAACATCCAGTTTCATTCTAAAAGTTGTAACTTCTTCCTGAGTCTCTCCATCAGTGTCGACTCCGGTTTGAACAATGTAAGGCTGAACACCGTTACTGACAATCCTCATTTTGGCTGCGTGAGATTCTCCAGCTTTGTTGTTGTTGAGCTGTTAAAGCTCCGCCCTCTTCTGGAGCAGCAGCTCATTTGCATTTAAAGGGACACACACAAAAACGGCGTGTTTTTGCTCACACCCAAATAGGAGCAAATTTGACAAGCGATAATAAATTATCTGTGGGGGATTTTGAGCTGAAACTTCACAGACACATTCTGGGGACACTAGAGACTTATATTACATCTTGTGAAATGGGGCATTATAGGTCCCTTTTTAGCAGACAGTTTACTAATAAATACTCTAAGGAGAGTTTGTTGATATGTTGGTTCTGTCAACAGAATGTCTAAAGGGGACAGATCAAAAAAAAAAAAAAGTGTAATCAAATGTATTATTACAAACAGCCAGAGTAATTCTAGAATAAAATATTTGTAAAATGAATATCCGTTCATCACTAGTTTATTGTAAATCACACTGAATGTTCGCACTCAGAAGCAGTATTGTGCAGTGATGCTGGTCTGATACAGTAGGCCAGTCCTCATGGAGCCATCAGTAATGTTTAGATGTAGTACTTGAGATGAAGAAAGAGCCCCAGGACCACTAGTCTATAGCAGAACTGTTACAGCACTCTGTGGTCAGTTAGTCTCACCTGGCTACTTCTGTCATACATTGACACTGATTTCAAACAGAGGCCAAGGAAAGTACAGCAGAAATCTGAGCTGACAAATTCTCTAACTGAATACAATATTACTGTTGGTCTGAAAGAACAGGTACTTTCCACAAATGGGGGTCTGTGAAAGGAAATGCTTAACCTTCAGAAAATCTCAGGATATTAATAATTCAGGTAATAATTCATTCCCTTGTTTTAGGTAAATTTCAGCCACATTGTACTAATGGTTACATTTTAGTTTTGGGTCTATTTGATACTATTAACTAGTTGCTTATTAGCGTGCATTACTAGGATATTGGCTGTTTGTTAGTACTAATAAAGCACATATTAATGCCTTATTTTGCATGACCATATTCTACATCCCTTAATCCTACCAATACCTAAACTTAACAACTACCTTACTAACTATTAATAAGCAGTAGGAGTTTATTGAGGGAAAAGTCAGAAATGTGTGATATAAAAAAGCAGCTGCGTCTTATAAAGTCAGAATTGCGTGATGTAAACTCAAAGTTTATATCTCTCAATTCTGACTTTTTTTTCTCAGAATTGTGAATTTATATCACAATTCTATAACATGCAGTCAGAAGTGTGAGATATAAACAATTGGACATTACACACAATTGCGAGTTTATATCATACAATTCTGACTTTATACAGTAACTTGCAATTCAGACTTTTTATCACGCAATTTTGACTTTATAACTCACAATTCTGACATTATAACTCGCAATTCTGACTTTTTATAACACAATTTTTACTTTATAACTCGCAATTCTGACTTTATTACGCAATTCTGACATTATAATTCGCAATTCTGACTTTATAACTCGCAATTCAGACTTTTTATCACGCAATTTTGACTTTATCACTTGCAATTCTGACTTTATAACTCGCAATTCTGACATTATAATTTGCAATTCTTACTTTATAACTCGTAATTCAGACTTTTTATCACGCAATTTTGACTTTATCACTTGCAATTCTGACTTTATAACTCGCAATTCTGACATTATAATTTGCAATTCTTACTTTATAACTCGCAATTCTGACTTTTTATAACGCAATTTTTACTTTATAACTCGCAATTCTGCCTTTATATCACGCAATTTTTACTTTATATCACGCAATTCTGACCTTATAACTCGCAATTCTGACATTATAACTCACAATTCTGACTTTATAACTCACAATTCTGACATTATAACTCGCAATTATGACTTTTTATAACGCAATTTTTACTTTATAACTCGTAATTCTGCCTTTATATCACGCAATTTTTACTTTATATCACGCAATTCTGACATTATAACTCGCAATTCTGACCTTATAACTCGCAATTCTGACATTATAACTCACAATTCTGACTTTATAACTCACAATTCTGACATTATAACTCGCAATTATGACTTTTTATAACGCAATTTTACTTTATAACTCGCAATTCTGCCTTTATATCACGCAATTTTTACTTTATATCACGCAATTCTGACATTATAACTCGCAATTCTGACCTTACAACTCGCAATTCTGACATTATAACTCACAATTCTGACTTTATAACTCACAATTCTGACATTATAACTCGCAATTATGACTTTTTATAACGCAATTTTTACTTTATAACTCACAATTCTGCCTTTATATCACGCAATTTTTACTTTATATCACGCAATTCTGACATTATAACTTGCAATTCTAACTTTATATAACACAATTCTGACTTTAAAACTCGAAATTCGGACTATAACTCGCAATTCTGACTTTAAAACTCACATTTCTGAATATAACTCGCAATTGTGAGCTAATTACCAGTCTGAGAAAAAAAGTCAGAATTGAGAGATATAAACTCAAAAGTGCGAAAAAAAAAGTCCGAATTGTGAAAAAATCGTGATTGCGTTTTTATTTCACGGTGGAAACAAGCTTCCATTGGAATCATACAGTAACAATTTGTGTTATTAAATTAGTTAAAGTATATTGTTTAAAATATATATTTACTTTAAAACATTACTATACATTACTTTTACTTTAAAAAATTACCATTTTAGTTGATGATACAGACATATGATGTCTTTGAAATCAATATATTTCCATGCAAGGTTATTAATAGTTTATCTAACAAATCTAATAGTTCTCACAACGAGAAACATAGGATTTATGACACAAGTACTAAAAAATAAAAAAGTCATAGGAGAACAGAGTGCACCATATTCTTGGACACTGCTATTTAAATGTGCTTGTGTTTGTATGTGCGCCTGTACATTGTTGTCAGGCCCAGTAAATATCGAGTAGCTCTCATCAGACACTTCGTTCCCTTTCATCCCTTTTATTACCTCATTTCTTTCTCTGTACCATCCTCTTTTCCTCTCTTCACCCTTCAGCCCCTCTTATTTTTCTATCTCTGGTGTGATTTTATGCTGTCAGTGTGTGCAAGTGTGATATTTCAGTGATTTTATTATGTAAATGAATCTCCATTTCACAAGTGCTGCACATCTCCCCCTGACACTATGTATTAATCAATGTGTGTGTGTTAGTGTGTGCATCTGTGCATGCAGGACAGTGTGTGTACTTTGTGCACATGTGATTAATTCTGTAGCAGTGTGGGTATTTCTTCATGTCTTTGAACCTCCTACGGCTTTAAAGACAACAACATCTGTAAGTGTTCTCAAAGGACAAGGAGTATTTCATCCTCTTCCGTAACTCCCTCATTCATTCATTCATTCATTATGGCAACAGCACAAACATGTGTTTCACCACAAATTTAAAGTCAACATAAACCCCATTTACTTTCTTCATGCCTATTCCTGGTTATATTGTGAGCAATCCATTGCTTTATATTACTCCAAAAAAAAAAAAAAAAAAAAAAAAATTCATAAGCTTAAAACAAAATATAAAAGCTGTCACTGGGGCGTTGCCTTTTTAAAATGTACACCTTTGTACCTTATTTACCTCTGTATCTGTACATCTTAGTGCCTTTTGAAAGGGGCCCCAGTGACAGCTTTTGTACATTTTTCTGAGAGTGTTGGATAATGGTGGCAAAATTTCTAATCTAGGCATTGTTTTGGCAATAATGTTTCTGAGAAGAGAAGTACAGTACTGTGCAAAAATCAGTATTTTCACCCCCCCAAAAGGGTTTTAAGCCAGTTATTTATATCTTTTGCTGTGGTGTATCAGTAGGAAATATCAGTTCACTTTTCCAAACATTCATTTTGCCATTCATTTTAATAATCCCAGCTAGATTTTTGAATGCACAAGGAGTCTGACAACAGCTGGTGCTCCACACAGAGATCTGATCTCACCATCATCGAATCTGGCTGTGTTTACATAAGAAACAGATGAAACTGAGACAAACTGAATCCAGAAGAACTGTGGCCGTGTCTCCAAGATGCTTGAAGAAACCGACCTGCAAAGCTACCTGAAAAATGATATGCAAGTGTACCTGGACAAAAGCTGTTTTAAATGCAAAGGGTGGTCACACCAAATATTGATTTGATTTAGTTAACCCTTAAATGCATGACTGTTTCGACAATCATTCTTACATATTCGGGTCTTTATCGACCCAGATCTATATCTAACATGGAAGGATCTCTACCTATCGCGGTAATATAAAACTCTTCTGATAATAGAGTAACAATTACAGAAGAATAAAATAAAGCATATTTTGTTACCTTTTGGAGCTTGAAAGGGCTCAGTTTGAGCATATGTTTTATGCCATCATTACTGTCCTCGTCAGAGTTCATTTCCCAGTAAATTCAGCAAATAATGGACTAGTTTTATGTTTGAGGTCACGAATATGAGCCCATTCGCGATCTCAAACGTATTCTCAAAACTATATAATTTTCAACATCTTCAAAATCAATATTTCGATCTCTAACAGCTTCACCAGTTCCATCCAGTGACAGTTACAGTAATATTTGATTGCGTTCAGTACTTGCTCTGCAGTAAATCACTGAGCCAATTCATGTTTTTCTTATTATTTCGTTTTCCGTCTAAATGAGTCGTCACTTCAGCATTGTGTTTCAGACATTGCCACCTTGTTGAATAAAGATGAATTGCACTTATTCTGTCATCTAAGATTCTATTATTGTTGTGCAGAAAAAATATACTTGCACTCATACACACCTCGGGTCGTTTGCGACCCTATACAATTTTTACAAAAAATGAATACAAAAATAGGCATTCTTTTATAATTTTATGATTTTTTTCTTGTTATATTCTTTATAATGAATTTATTGAGGAATACCAAGAAGGTTGATGTCTAACTTTAAAAAATGAACAAGGAGGAGGGTAGTGAATGACGTCCCGGGTCACTAAAGACCTGAGGTATGCATTTAAGGGTTACTAGAAGTTAATTGATAAATAAATCTATTAATGACAGTATTTTTGAAAGCACCCTCACTTTACAGCATTTTTACACAAGTGCCTAAAACTCTTCATAGTACTGTAGCTTTGCAGGTCAGTTTCTTCAAGCGTCTTGGAGTCACGGCCACAGTTCTCCTGGATTTAGTCTGTCTCAGTTTCATCTGTTTCTTCATGTATTCACAGACAGATTCGATGATGGTGAGATCAGATCAATTAATAGCAAAATGATTGTTTGGAAATGTGAACTGATATTGCCTACTGACACACTACAACAAAATATATAAATAACTAGCTTAAAACCCTTTTTTGGGGGGTGAAAAAAATACTGAATGTGATTTCAGATGCAGCCAAAGTCTTTCACCAGAAGATTGAGGTTGTGTCCGAAATTGCCCCCTTTACCCCCAAATAGGGCACTATTTGAGAGGACAGCCATTTATAGTGGTGTCCGAAACCTATAACGAGTGTACAACCAATGTACGCTCAACTGCTAGAGAATACCCATAATGCAACGCGAGAGTCGCGCGCTGAATGAATTCCCACGTCTGACCAGAAGATGGTGCTCACAGCTGAATCATCCATCCATTTTCCAAACTGCTGGTCCAATATGGGTTCAGCGCAATATCATACAGGTATAAATTCTTTTTTTAATTGATTACTAAATTGTTTGACAGAGTTCGAGATCTTTTCATCTGTTTCAAATAATTAATAAACAGCAGCACAAACTATGAAAAAGCGGCAGAAAACCTTGAAAACTAAAAAAAACTAAACTTGGAAAGTGGATATCGAGGGCCAGACTTGCCCACCCCGATTTAGATGAATTTCCATTTCATGCCGACTTTAGGAGCAATCAGAAGCAGAATTGTTCAATTCTTTATGTTTCCCATCCCTCAGCATATCCATGATTTATATGCAGATAGTACCACTCATTAATATGCAATCTGACCTTAGAGGAGATCACACAAAATAAACACGCCATTTACCATTTACTTCTGCTGTAAGGACAGAATAGGTCACCTATAGGTCAGGTAAAGGTCAGAGATAAAAGGAATCTCTGTGTCCTTGAAATGTAGCTAGATCAGGGTAACAAATAGTGCACATAAATACAGGACTGTCACTGTGCTCTCTCACACACACACACACACACACACACACTTATTAAAGTGATCCCTCTTTGAGCTCTATAGGTGGGTCTGTTCACAACCTACCATGTCACAGAACATTCTTCCCTATAAAAGACATTAAAAAGCTATGTAAACACACGCACAACAAGTTTTCCCTTTTGAAACATGCAGTTTCATTTGATCATACTTTGTTCTGTTAATTGTCTCTTTGCTGAATATGTAAATTGATACAAAACTATGGCTTTTTGCTATTGAATATCTTTCTTATGTTTGAATGCCACTGAATACAACAAATTCCACCTTCAGAAACAAAGAATAACAACACTTCCTCTCATATTCACCTAATCAAAGTCGTAGTGCTTTATCTCATTTAAAGATAAAAACATGATAGCATATAATGTGTGTGTGTGTGTAAGATGCAAATGGGTTTGATGCTTGTCTTGAGTGTGATGCCCCCCATGGCTGCACTGATTCTCATTAAGGGTAAAAGAGACATAGAGGCATTTTCACAGCGGGGCTGGAGCAATCAGCCTCACGCATTTACCTGGACTAATGCCTTTGAATTAGACCCCCAAAATGCCACTTTATGGACATGCTGGGACTCCACACATCTCTCCACCAGTTTCTTTTTTTGGCAGAGAAAATAAATTCAATTGGCAAATCACTGGAACATATTCTAATTGAATTTCACATTGAAGTGGGAAACCAATTTAGGCCTGAATTCCCACGTTACAGTGCTTTCATTACTCATAGTGTGCGTGTAGAAATACATATTCTGGAATAAGAACGCAATACCTATTCTGGAAGATGTTAACAGTAATGTTTATTAAAATGCAGGATGTAGAATAGTTGAAGAGAAGTATGTCTAGCCAGGTTAAAGAAATAGTTCAGTTCAGAATTAAAATTTCCTGATAATTTACTCACCCCCATGTCATCCAAGATGTTTATGTCTTTCTTTCTTCAATCTAAATGAAATTAAGGTTTCTGAGAAAAACATTCTAGGATTTTTCTCCATATAGTGGACCTCACTGGGGTTCAACGGGTTGAAGGTCCAAATGTCAGTTTCAGTGCAGCTTCAAAGAGCTCTACATGATCCCAGACGAGGAATAAGAGTCTTGTCTAGAGAAACGATTGGCCATTTTATAAAATAAATAAAATGTATATACTTTTTAACCACAAATGCTTGCCTCTGCGATGCTTTACATAATGTAAAGGTCACATGTGACGTAGGCGGAAGTACAGAGCAAGTTTTTACAAAGCGAATGTGCAAAGACTAAGTCAAACAGCCTTTACAAAAAAAGGTAAAACAACCATGTGGAACGATTTTGAAGTTGGAGGAGAAAATGAGATGGAGTTTTTCGCCCTACCACGGTATTTCCGCCTACGTCATGCTTGACCTTTCCAGCGTGATTACG
Source organism: Megalobrama amblycephala (assembly GCF_018812025.1). Classification (NCBI taxonomy): domain Eukaryota; kingdom Metazoa; phylum Chordata; class Actinopteri; order Cypriniformes; family Xenocyprididae; genus Megalobrama; species Megalobrama amblycephala. Next base: position 2,599,564 of record NC_063054.1, on the reverse strand, counting down.
TAATGCGTGATCGCATCTCAGAGCAGCGCAAGACAAGCATTTGTGGTTAAAAAGTATATTTTTTTTTTTAGAAAATGGCCGATGGTTTCTCTAGATAAGACTCTTATTCCTCATCTGGGATCATGTAGAGCTCTTTGAAGCTGCACTGAAACTGACATTTGAAACTTCAACCCGTTGAACCCCAGTGAAGTCCACTATATGGAGAAAAATCCTGGAATGTTTTCCTCAAAAACCTTCATTTTTTAGAGTTATTTAAACAAAAGAAGCTAAATGAATTTTACCATTTGCATTACTGTTCAGAAGTTAAGTGTCAATGTTTTTAAAAGCACTTATTAATGTTTTTGAAAGAAGTCTCTTATGCTCGCCAAGGCTGCATATTTTGTATTCAGTAAAACAGTAATATTGTGAAATATTATTACAATTTAAAATAAGTGATTTTTATAATGGTGATATGTATAGGTCTGTTTTTCATAAGAAAATACATGCTAAAATATTTGAATCCTATTATGATTATCTATTTCTATCCTATATGTAAAGCTCTCTACACTTGACAAAAAAACAACAACAAAAAAACAACTTAATACTGAATGTATCTCTTAAATCAAGAAAAAACCTTGATAATAAATGGTATGAAGGTCGTGGAGGACTTTAGTTGCTCCTACTTAATGCAAAATGTATGAACATATGCATATGTTTATTATTAAGCTAGTATGAGGAGAGTGGCAGTAAATTTAATTTGAGGTTTAAAAGTACAAAGAGCTGTTTTAAAATTCATGGACCCTTCTTTGAGAGAAGAACTCCATCAAACTCTTTATTTCAGTTTTCACTTTCTCAGCGTGAAAACATGAAATATTAAACAGAGGTTGTTTGTGTGTGAGTGTGTGTGTGTGTGTGTGTGATACATTAATATCTCTGCGCCCCTTTTGACAGCAGATTAATGTAGAGGGCGTCCATAATCCTCAAATCCCAAAATAAAACCAAACACAGGAATATAAACAAACAAAAACAAAACATCTTTGCTAGAATAGTCTTCTCACAAGAGCAGTGTAAAGGAGATTGAGAGAGAGGCACTCGCCAATACTCTTCTCTACTTTCTATACCTTTTCATTTCATTTATTTCACTTCACTGTGTTATTTAATTAAAATATCTCTGACCTGACACACACACACACACACACACACACACACACACACACACACACACACACACACAAAACGATTCATTCAGGTATCATTGATGATTCATTCAGACATTATGTCTAATTGAATTCCCATGAATGTGCCAGGCAGAGCTAGAGCAGATGTGAAGAATTTCAATAAATAACAGCTTCAATCTGTTTTTCAGCAAAAGTATAGTCAAGTCATGTGGAGCTTTTGATTCCTCATGCTTTGAGGGCAGGGCAATTGTAAGTTATAAAACATTTTTTGAATATGCTTAATAAACATTATTTCATCACAATATCTATAGTCCAGGTAATATTGTAAATGTAAATAGATGAATACTCATCATTTTGACTGATCAGATGTGACCCGTGCTGGCAAAATGAGTCGTTGCTATAAGTGCGAGCTACGGACAGGCAAAACAAGTGAAAAATGTCAGTTTTGGTCGAATTGGAGGTTTTCACAAAAATGAGTTCATTAAGCCCTCGTCTAACGATCCCAATCCTCCAAACAGCAATTAAACATCTAAAAGTATCTTCATTTGTACGTTTTCTGAGAGGAGTAGTACCTTTCCTTTGTCCATGAAAAATGTTGTTTTTCTCTGCTTGCTTCTGGACGACTGCCACTTCCCCTCGGTATCATTGTAAAGCGCAGCATTCTAACTTTGTGAATATTCATAGCGAATTCTCGATGAGTCTGAACAAATGAAATGGTGATTTCTAACTCATGCTGATGTAAACAAAAAAATCTTACTCGCGCTGACTGACCGATCAGAAGCGCGCGCGCACAAAGACGTCAGGCAGAGCGGAATGAATTACAGTATTTCAAAATATCTGTCTTGGTAAGTATTCACACAAACATGATCTGTTATGTCTTAAGAGAATGTTTGGTTAACTGTTGGGGAAAAACATCTGATGTGTAACATTATATTAGATCCGTGTGATACAGTAGGTCTTAATTTATAGGCTGTGTCATTAATGTTAATCAAACAATTGTGGTATCATGGGGAAAAAAATGAATATATATATATATATATATATATATATATATATATATATATATATATATTTTTTTTTTTTTTTTTTTTTTTTTTTTCTTCCAGCAGATATTTGGTTTTGACTTGGTTTGTGCCAAATTTGATGTTATTACCAGGGATTTTAAGGCATGGTTGCTAGGTGATTTTGTTTTGGAACCTTCAGAAAAACTTGATTTTTCTCTAAATTAACAAAAATAAAAGCAATGATATAGTACACTTTAAAAATATGTTCAATGCCCTTAATATAATTTATGAACATTTTTCTGCATAAAATTAAATAAAGGCCTTTCAACAAAAGTACATTTCCATTTTCCACATTTAATTTGATTGCATGCAGTGAAGTTGAGTTGTGACAAAATGTACAAGAACTGTGTTGCATTAGCTCATACACTGAATTAGCTGCAAAACCCCACTTGAATGAAAGCTATGTTATAGATACTTTTTCCATATGTGACCTTGGACCACAAAACCAGTCATAAGTCACACGGGTATATTTGTAGCAATATCCAACAATACATTGTATGGGTCCAAATTATCCATTTTTCTTTTATGCCAAAAATAATTAGGATTTTAAGTAAATATCATGTTCCATGAAGATATTTTTGTAAATTTCCTTCCGTAAATATATAAAAACGTATTTTTTGTATGTAATATGCATTGCTAAGGACTTCATTTGGACAACTCTAAAGGCGTTTTTCTTAATATTTAGATTTTTTTGCACCCTCAGATTACAGATTTTAAAATAGTTGTATCTCGGCCAAATATTGTCCTATCCTAACAAACCATACTGTATTTATTCAGCTTTCAGATGATGTATAAATCTCAGTATAAAAAGACCCTTATGACTGGTTTTGTGGTCCAGGGTCACATATAGAAATTTTTCTAATTCCAAAAGCTGGCAGGTAGTTTTTGTGGTAGTCTGAGAGTTTCAATCGCCGCCCGTTTCTCCAACTTCAACTGCTTTGGGAATCTTGGAATTTCTTACAAATATCCGCTGACACTGACAACGATAGTGAGGAATTTATTGGGCAACAATGGAGTGAGAAACTAATAATGAAGCCTGTTTGTTGAGGAACCCAGAGGAAATCATCCTGTTCTCTGAACACTGAGCGGGTCAGTAATATGAGCACCTGAGCCTTACACACAGGAACTCGACCAGTCTATATCAGCAATAATGCAACCTTGTGTTCTCAGAAAGCAACGACTTTCGACTTTCGTTCAAATCACAGATTCTGAATTTCTGTGTTTTTCTTTGCCTCGAACTGATTCATTTGCTCTTCCTCCAGCTCTGTCCACATGATGTCACATGATGTACACTGGATAGTATGTGTCATGGGAGCAAAAGGTCATCCAGCTGCCATCATGTGGATGTGAGAGCGGAAGGAAGCATAGTAATGAATATGTATCAGAGTGTGCATGTGTGCGAATTTGGCTGCATGCAAATACGCCTGTGTTTGTATCAGGATGTGTGTGTGCATGAGTGTTTTCAGGTCTTTCTAAGCTTCAGGGTCAGTGTGTGGGCAGTGTGCCAGCGTACTAACAGAGTCACACGTCTGGAAAGCTCTTTTTCATCTCTGCTCTCTATTTTTTCGTCTCTTTGAAGTAGCCTGAGGTTGCGTGCACTCATCTCTTATGCTGGCCTTTCACTTATTTATGTATTGTGTGGACTGAAGTGAGGTTCGGCTGATGTCTTGTGATCTCAAAGCCATGCTGTACTTTGTACTGCTCCGAACTGGTCAAAATGTCCTAAATCACTGGCGCTTTGCTCCCATCAGAGTGTGTGAGAAAAACATCTCTCTCTTTCTCCTTGCGTCTTTCTTTCGGTTCCTCTTCTCGTGTATATCTTCTCTAGGATTTGAGATGCGATGCATAATGTCTCTGTACTGATTTCACAACCTGCTTGAAAAGATTTGCTGAAACTATAGCCTAAGGGGGTTTGCTGGACTTAGCTGGTTTACACTGGTGGCTTGGTCACACAGATGTTCAGATTTAGCTGGTCAGCCAGATCATCTTCCAGCATGACCAGCTGATAAATGCCCAAAGCCCAAAATTAATAAGAAAATTACAGATCCACTTCAAATCTTCCATTTATGTATAAAATACTAGAATAAGTTGGCTTAATTGTGCTCCTTCTTGCAAAAAATGATATTTATGAAAAAATTCAGTCAGGATTCAGGCCCCATCTGTCACGAATACGACCTCTGTGGCTCCCTCCGATCGCCACCTGAGGGCGCCTTCACCCGAGTATTAAGCCATTCCCGGACTACATTTCCCACACTCCATATCTAGACTGATTACCTCTCCACCTGTTCCACATCACCTTGGACTATAAAAGACCCACTGACCCACAATGCTTCGCGAAGTCTTGTTTTGCCACGGCTAACATTTCTGAGCGTTTATCCCTGTATATAGGGTGCTTCTCAATATCCCTCCTCGTCTCCTCGCTCCTCCGTCCTCCATCCTATGACCCGGAAAACGATCGAGCTCAGCCATCTTGAAGGACATCTCAATTCTCTAATTGCACCGCGAGGAGGCGAGGATCGAGGATTGAGGAGGCTTCCTGAGGAGTCATGAGCGAGGATACACAGGTGCTTCCTTTGCGGAAGTCTTTCTTGTCGAGAAACATGACGCACGCATACATTCTCCTCCCCCTTCATATCGGTCACAATAATTTAAATGTATGCTTTACTTTTACAGTTTAAATAAACTTTATACCTCATATATGTCAACGGGGCATCTTTCTTTATTACTATTTATTATAATTTTTTAAATAACCAAACTTTAACAACATATGGGTAGATCCCTTGAGCGCAGCTGATGACGGTTTGAAGTGACGCTAAAGGGAGCGAGGATATATCATTTCACTTGATTAAATTCCTCCGTCCTCGCTTCTTTTCCTTGCGTCCTTCCCTCGCATCCTGAAGGGGTGGAGCTAAGACGCGAGGAAAGGAAGCAAGGAAAGGAAACGAGGATGCACAAATAAGAATTGAGAAGCACCCATAGTTTCTCTGTGTATGACCTTGGACTGCCTTGACTCCTCTGACTCTGTTTGCCGCCTGCCTTGTGATATTACTGCCTGCTCTCTGGTTTACCCTGTCTTGCCTGCCGCCTGCCTTGACTGTCTGCCTGTCCCCGATACTGATTACGTCTTGTCTCTGATACTGCCCTTGCTGTTGTCTGACCCCAGCCTGTACAACCACGATTATATAATATATCTGCACATGGATCTCTCTGAGTCTGCCTCGTTACAGAAGACTTCGCCCGACCACGATCCAGCGGCTTTGCAATGCCTGTCGACAGAGCTTTCTACCCAGGCAAGTGTTCTAGCTGTTCACCAACAACAACTCACTCGTCTCACCTCTATCACGGAGGAACTAGTCAAGACGCTACAGAGCATGCGACTCACTCCAGCTGACGCTAGTCCACCATTAACCACGCCGCCCACGGCGTCAGTCACACCCGCCACCACGACTAGCAGCCCACGCCTAGCCTTCCCTGAGAAATATGACGGATCACCCGCTAGATGCAAGGGCTTCCTGCTACAATGTTCACTATTCCTCTCACAACAACCGGCCCTGTACCCCAACGATGTGAGACGCATGGCGTTTGTTTGTTCCTTACTCACCGGGAGAGCTTTGGAATGGGCCACCACAGTCTGGAATAATGGTCAATCTACGTTTACCTCTTTGGAGGATTTCCTGCAGCACTTCCGTGAGGTTTTTGAGCACGCCGAGGGTGGCAAAGAAGCCGGTGAATTGTTACTGGCTCTTCGTCAAGGGAGACAGACAGCCGCGGACTACGCGCTCACATTCCGCACACTCGCGGCTCAGACTTCGTGGGTGGAGGACACTCTTAAACTGCTGTTCCGCAAGGGGTTAAACACCGAACTGCAGTCCGAGCTGGCATGCCGCGATGAGGGTCGCTCACTCAACAGCTTCATCAAACTGGCGATCCGCGTTGATAACCTGATCCGGTCACATTGCCCTGCCAGAAATACCCCGTCCACATCCACGCTCGTACCTACACCCGCCGCTACGGAGGCTGAACCCATGCAGATCGGTTCCACCCACCTGTCTTCAGAGGAGCGTGAGAGATGGATTCAACAGCGGCTGTGTCTCTACTGCGGTCAGCCTGGTCACATGAGAGCTTCGTGTCCCACTCGCCCATCCAGCCGAAATTCTCAGACGGTGAGTCCCACTCCTACCTCATCCACTATTGAAATCCCTGCCGAACTGTTGTATAATGATGAGGTGATTCAGACTTTTGCCATGATCGAGTCCGGGGCAGCAGGCAACTTTATGGATCTGAACTTCGTTAAATCACGAAACATCACTTTAATCCCCTGTAATTCTGTGTTGTCAGTGGCAGCGCTAGACGGACGCCCCCTGGGAACTGGACAGGTTATTTACACCACTGACGACATCACACTGCAGGTCGGCTCACTTCATAAAGAAACTTTGTGCTTCTTCATCATCGATTCCCCACAGAACCCAATCATCCTTGGTTTACCGTGGTTGCGACAACACAATCCACAAATCTCCTGGGCTGATAACCAGATAACACACTGGTCTGAACATTGCCGTCAAACCTGTATCCAGTCTCCCCCACGCCCACATGCTGCTGAACCCTCACTAACCAACGACCAACTCCCCAGCAAATATACAGACCTTTCCGGAGCCTTCAGCAAGAGTCAAGCTGCACAACTGCCACCTCATCGTCCCAGCGACTGTGCCATTGATCTCATCCCCGGTTCCATACCACCAAAGGGCCGCATCTTCCCACTGTCACAGTCTGAAGCAATGCAGCGCTACATTGAGGAGGAACTCGCAAAGGGCTTCATACAACCATCCACCTCTCCCGCATCCACTGGCTTCTTCTTTGTAAAGAAAAAAGATGGTGGTCTAAGACCCTGCATTGATTACCGGGGGCTCAATGAGATTACTGTAAAGTTCCGCTACCCACTGCCTTTGGTTCCTGCCGCCCTTGAACAGCTCCGATCTGCCCGCTTCTTCACTAAGCTTGATCTCCGAAGTGCCTATAATCTCATCTGCATCCGGGAGGGCGATGAATGGAAGACGGCTTTCTCCACCACCACTGGTCATGCCCTTCGGCCTGGTCAATAGTCCATCCATCTTCCAAGCATTCATAAATGACGTCTTTCGTGACATGCTCAACAAGAGGGTCATCGTATACATTGATGATATCCTCGTCTACTCTAACACTTTCTCTGATCATGTCCAGCACGTCCGCGCCGTCCTCCAGAGACTCGTTGAACATCAACTTTACGCAAAGCTTGAAAAATGTGAGTTCCATCAGACCTCGACTTCTTTCCTGGGATACGTCATCAGCGCTGAGGGGGTGGCAATGGATGACAACAAGGTCCAGGCAGTGGTGAACTGGCCATTACCATCTACCATCAAGGAACTGCAACACTTCTTGGGTTTCGCCAACTTCTATCGGCGCTTCATACGTAACTTCAGTCTGGTCGCCGCCCCACTCACATCCATGCTAAAGAAGGGAAATTCTGGATTAACCTGGTCAACCGCAGCCTCGGAAGCCTTCCAAAAACTGAAGCAGTTGTTCACTACGGCTCCCATTCTTCACCATCCTGACCCCGAACGTGAGTTTATTGTAGAAGTAGACGCTTCCAACACGGGAACTGGGGCGATCCAATCCCAGTGGCATGGCAGTCCTCCCATCATAGCACAGAAACTGCGCTTAAAATTACAAATGACTTACTTCTAGTTTCTGTCCAAGGCTGCATCTCAATACTAGCTTTACTTGATCTTAGTGCTGCGTTCGACACTATAGATCATAAGATACTCCAAGATCAACTACAAAATTACACTTGTATTCAGGAACGGGCATTAAGGTGGTTTAGATTGGATCACCATTTTGTCTATTTAAACGGAAAAATCTAAGATAACGTCAGTAAATTGTGGAGTGCCGCAAGGCTCTGTGTTAGGCCCCCTGCTATTTTCAATATACATGCCACTTGGTATTTCTGTCAGTACCACTATCATCAAATATGATTGATAAGATTGCATAGAGTTTGTACTGGCGGTATGGTTCTGTTCTGGGCAAGAACTCCCTGCGCATCCATGTAGCCTAGCATGGATAAGAGCAGGCAGAGCAGCAATAACCCGCCTTAGGGTAAACAGAACCAACATATGCAGATATCATTAATGTCAATAATTCAACATGTACACATGTTTCAAGAATTAGTCTGATTCAGGAGAATAAGGCCAATGTGATAGCTGCTGATTATACTGAGGAGCTTATATATGGATTCTGTGATAGGTGTCGTATTCCTATAGGTAGACGTGAGTCAGCTGACGTGAGCTTGACTGACATGACCTGCCAGAACTGATGCTAACGCTTGATTATTATAAGAAAACATGGAATTAGTTTCCATTGTTATGCTAGTGATAATCAGTTATATATTTCATCAAGACCAGATGAAATCTCTAAATTATCCAAGTTGACAGAGTGTGATAAAGATAAAAAATATTGGATGACCTGTAATTTTCTTCTGTTAAATTCAGGTAAGACTGAGGTATTACTTATTGAACCAAAAACCTGTACACAGAATCTCTTAGAATACAATTTGCATTTAGAAAGATGTACTGTTAGTTCATCCTCTACAGTTAAAGACCTGGGTGTTATATTAGACAGCAACTTGTCTTTTGAAAATCAAAAGTTAGTTCATGCATTCATGATGTCTAGACTAGATTACTCTAATGCATTACTAGCTGGTTGTCCTGCATCCTCAATAAACAAGCTACAATTAGTCCAAAATGCAGCTGCTAGAGTTCTTACTAGGTCAAGAAAATATGATCATATAACACAAATTTTATCATCTCTAAACTGGTTATCCGTATCAGTAATAAAGTATTGCTACTGACCTATAAGGCCCTAAATGGTCTTCTATCACCCTACAATCCATCAAGCTCTTTAAGATCACAAAACTCTGGGCTTCTGGTACTGCTAGTACTAAGTCCACTAAAGGAGGGAGAGCGTTTTCTCATTTGGCTCTTAACTCTGGAATAGTCCTCCTGATAATGTTTGGGGTTCAGACTCAATCTCCCAGTTTAAATCTAGATTAAAGATGCATCTCTTTTGCCAAGCATTCATATAATGCATCTCATAACCTTGTATTCCAGTTATATCTGATCAAATGCACATTACTATCTTTGCTTAATGTTATGAACAGCAGCTACACTATTTATTTTGCATTTGCTTTTTTGTTTTATCTCAGGATGCCCATCCTGAGGTGACTAGAGAGTACATCAGCTCCAGTTTGGATCCAGCCTCTTATGAAGACTTCAGATGACCCCAACCCCTGCGAGGACTTCAGATGCCACGAACTCTGGATCAACATACAAAATTTTGCTATCCTAATCATTGAACTTGTAGTACTTTAATGAACCCATTGTTTCTGCCTTAAATCAGTCAGTTGGTTTACTGGTTTAACCTGGTTTGAATAGTCTTTTAGCTGATTTTAGAGGGGTTTTTTTCTGAATGAATTCTGTCATTAATTACTCACCCTCATGTTGTTTCAAACCTGTAAGACTTTCGTTCATCTTTGGAACACAAATGAAGATATTTTTAAATGAAATCTGAGAGCTTTCTGTCCCTCCAGAACTTCCACTTTGATGCTTCCAAACATTCATAAAGAGATCGTTAAACTAATCCATATGAATTGCGGTTTAGTCCAAATCTTTTTAAGAGAGAGACTTGATCACTTTATATGATGAACAGATTGAATTCAGGCTTTTATTCATTTATTAATATTGATCAGCGAACATAAACAGAAGCTCAACTGAACCTGATTGACACGCGAGAACAAACCTCTTGTGGAAAAGCTAATACATTTGGACTTTACATCACATAATCAGCTCCTTTTCTGACATGGTAAACTTGCTCGGTAGCTCACCTGATACAGCATTGCATGGTAAATGATTTAAAAAAGCAAGTGCCATGGTTGCTTCAACAAATGTATTTCTAAGTCATGTTTGCTTTTGTTAACACTAACAGTTAGGTTTAGGGTAGAGTTTAATGTAAGTGGTACGTTACATCATTTACCTTTTAGTACCACTCATCAGACATTTCCATACATTTCATACAACAATCAGCATAATAAAATGCTGACAGATACATGTTCAGCTGTTTTGGATAAAACTGGATACACTTTTAGCACAACTCACTGGACATTTCCAACGCAATAACATTTTTTAGAAACATCACCACATGTGCATTTTTTCCAATGAACCTGGGTTGCACAAAATATGTGAAAAATATGAGCAAAACAAAACATTTTCAACTGTGTGAATGCATGCAGTATATCAGTGCACTAGTCTAGCCTAATCTGCTAGGATGACAATAAAGGTTAATTGTCATCATATTTGGGATTGAAAGTCAACCAAGAAAGACCAGAAAACAAACTGAGTACCAGCAAAGTCAAAGTAAATAAATGTTTTAGAGGAAAAACTTTGTGAGAAATTTTTCTGTTGCAACACCACATTTATAGAATTATCACCTTAGTTCACAACAACAACTCCAGGAATTCAGTTAGCACTTGGTTCATCAAGTAATTAGTACTGTAAGTTTTATTTTCAGTCTTTGGGAACAAACAAGCACAGTATGAGTACACTCTGTATAGCTTGTTAACCGTGTTGAGAATGCAATGAAAATATTACTTTTCAACACCAATTATTATGAATGTTTTATTAGCAACTTTCATAATTCATGGTTGATAATGTATTTAAATATTCCAGAAGAGTTCTGTGATTTTATTAAAATGGAACATTAAAACAAATGCCGGTGGGGAAAACCTGTGACTGAGACTGCTTGGAGAACTAAATGAAAAATGTTCTAAATTATAGAATACAAACATTTGATTTGGTTTTTATGACACTTGAACTGTTTGATCCACCGATGATTCAACCCAAATGACGAAACCTAAAGCATTATGAAGAATTCTCATCCGGGACTGCCCTTTTGTGATAATTGATTTATTATTTGAGTGGCTAATGTAGTGCAGTTTCATTTATTGGATTTCTGAAGACTGAAAACTTTTATTTATTTTTACATAAAATTGAGTTGACCAAAATAAATGAGTGGGGATAAAACAAAATGATGTATTTGGTCGTGCATTTAGCAAATACAAGTAATTTATTTTTATTACTATTCTTTACTTTTTAAAATTTAATAGATTCACTTTTAATAAAATTACCTTTAAATACAGCTGAGAAAAATGTATTGCTTTTTATTTGGCCTCATTTATGTTTGATGATTGATGCACTTGTGTCCTGCCTGAAGCTACATCTAATAGTGCACTAATATTTTGAAATGTGTACATATGTGCCCTTTGGAATGTGGTTTGGGTGTGAATCATGGGAATATGGGAGGTTTGGTGACAGTATGCACAATAGCTCACAAAACTATAAAACCTTTAAAACCTTGACAGACACTCTGTAGGTGCACTTCTACTGAGCACAAAGAAACATTTTTTTTTTATGCTGCCATTAAGTTGAAGATTATGTCAAAGTCCTCTTGCCACTCACTGCAAGAAAATGTTGTACATCCTTCAAAAGACAAAGCGAACATGTTTCCTGGAACTATTTCAAAAGCACCAAATTGTCCTTCTCTAAACATAGACATTCAGTTTTTAATTACAGTTCTTGGAACAAGCTCTGAAAAACCTGTATCTTCCAAACTAATGGTTAAAATCATATAATTGTGGTGGCTATTGTTCTCTGAGGACATGTGACTCAATGACTGATGTAGACTAACTCATCTGTATGGAGCTGCAGTCATCTCTACCAGTGCTGACTTCTCTAGTGCGTCGCTCTTTTAAATACAGCCCGTACAGATGCAGGCAGACAGTAAATGAAGCAATTAGCAATCCAGACACAACCCTGCATGACCTAGAATACAAAACTATACAGTCATTTACCTCTGGCCCTCATTCAAATGACTGCCTGGTTGTGTTTTTGAAAGAAATATACATTACACAAAGAAAGAGCTTATAATTTACTGTTAATTTCGATGATGAGAGGAAATAGTCAAAAATGTTGTCTGCTTATTTGAGATAATGTTGTTGCTCTTCACTTCTCTTTGTACGTAATTTCATTGTCTTCGCAAATTTGTAGAAGTGTTACGTAACAGTGATCTCAAACTGCTGAAATCTTTAAAGGTGCCCTAGAATGTTTTTTCACAAGCTGTAATATAAGTCTAAGGTGTCCACTGAATGTGTCTGTGAAGTTTCAGCTCAAAATACCCCATATATTTTTTTTTATTAATTTTTGTAACTGCCTATTTTGGGGCATCATTAAATATGCGCCAATTCAGGCCGCTTTCCCTTTAAATCCTTGCGCTCCCTGCCCCCGAGCTTGCTACTCTAATACAGTGCATAAACAAAGTTCACACAGCTAATATAACCCTCAAAATGGATCTTCACAAAATGTTCATCATGCATGCTGCATGCATGCATTGGATCATGTAAGTACAGTATTTATTTGGATGTTTACATTTGATTCTGAATGAGTTTGATAGTGCTCCGTGGCTAATGGGCTAAAGCTAACATTACACACTGTTGGAGAGATTTATAAAGAATCAAGTTGTGTTTATGAATTATACAGACTGCAAGTGTTTAATAATGAAAATAGCGACGGCTCTTGTCTCAGTGAATACAGTAACAAACGATGGTAACCACATTTAACAGTACATTAGCAACATGCTAACGAAACATTTAGAAAGACAATTTACAAATATCACTAAAAATATTATGATATCATGGATCATGTCAGTTATTATCGCTCCATCTGCCATTTTTCTCTATTGTCCTTGCTTGCTTACTTAGTCTGATGATTCAGCTGTGCACAGATCCAGACGTTAATACTGGCTGCCCTTGTGTAATGCCTTGAATGGCTGGCATATGCAAATATTGGGGGCGTACATATTAATGATCCCGACTGTTACGTAACAGTCAGTGTTATGTTGAGATTCGCCTGTTTTTCGGAGGTCTTTTAAACAAATCAAATTTACATAAGAAGGAGGAAACAATGGAGTTTGAGACTCACTGTATGTCATTTCCATGTACTGAACTCTTGTTATTCAACTATGCCGAGGTAAATTCAATTTTTAATTATATGGCACCTTTAAACAATATTCTGTCCAATAAGTTAATAGATATTGTTTTTTTAAAGAATTCTCTGTTTAAGGACTACAACAAATGGCTGGTAGGAACTACAACAAGCTGGTGACATCACAAAACCTTGAATTTACATAAACCCCGCCCCCCGAGAACATGCAACAAAGGGGGTGGGGCCATGTTATTGCAATACAGAAGGTAACACAAATGCAATAGCATGTCATAAAAGCAAGATGACAAAATGACAAGTTATAACTGTAATTAAACTAAACTTTACCTGTTCTATGTTCATGCAGCATATATTGTCTGGTATCCTTTTTGTAGATTATCATGACAGAATATGCTAATCAATGACTTTAAGAGAGTTAACTCCACATCAGCTACATAAAATTCATCAACTAACCGTTCAGAAGCGTCCTGCTGAATTCTACATGTTGTCACTTCTTCTTGAGTCTTTCCATCAGTGTCTGACTCTGTTTTGAACATAAAAGGCTGAACAGTTTCTGACATTTTCAGTGAGTCTGTGTGAGGTAATGTGAGGCGCCGCTAAGTGCTAACATGAGCTCCTGAAACTCCGCCCCCTTTTGAGAGCAGCAGCTTATTTGCATTTAAAGAGACACACACAAAAACAGAGTGTTTTTGCTCACCCTCAAAAAGTGACAAATTTAACGTGCTAAAAAAAATGATCTGTAGGGTATTTTAGGCTGAAACTTCACATACACACTTTGGGGACATCAGAGACTTATTTTACATCTTGTAAAAGTGGCATTTTAACCAACCCGTTTAAGTGCCTTAGTTACAAATGTATTTATTATATTTATTTATTTATTTTTAAACTAAGGGATGAGTAGATTGGTAATCTACATAGTTATCAGCACCAATATAAATTTTTGGCCTGCTACTGATAAACCGATAATTATTTTAATGTTGTGGCCAATAAGCAGTAAATAGCTGGAATGAAGGTTCTATACTATTTTGTCTGAATAAATGAAGAAAAAACAGAAAAAATCTAAAAGTGACTGTTGTAAATTTGATTATTATTTTTTTTAAGATTTCGTAAAGATTAAGTGTTATTAAATGATACATTTTTATAGATGAACTTTTAGCATTAGATGACGTAAAATGTAAAAATAGTGGAAATGAATGTGCGCAATATACAATATTGACCAATACCGATAAATTAAAAACAAAATCAGCTGATAACCAATATGGTACAAATATAGCATATGTCTCCACAGTTAATTCAAAACGAGTACAATGGTAGAATAAGCACAAGCAGATCTCTCAGGACATGCTAACATATGCTAACACAACACGCATAACAAACTCCTCATTAAAGCCACCAAAGCTACGCACATTACACTTCACTGTAAAAACACAATATTCTTCACTGTAAAGGGTACAGTATGCTGAGTGAGCTGACAAACACTGGCCATTATGTAGCAGGTTCTCTTATAAAGCGCTGATGGCCATGTGAGCGGCTCCATAAACATCCTACAACCAGCTGGAAATGGAGCTCCACCTCCGTAATGAGGTGCTACAGCACAAATACATTATCTTTAAGTCCCGTATGACATTTGTAAAGGCTCATACATCTGTCTCCAAGTGGGTGGGTAAGGGGTCCTAGCACATTAGTGCTTTTTCCCTTAGGTGTTTCCATCAGCTTTGATCCGTTTAGCTGTTAGCTGCGACCGACAGCTAACTTTTCATTCTTTAATGGCTCCGATAGGGAAAAAAAAAGTTCTGGTTTTCAGCCACGATTGACGAAGACACCAATCAAAGAGAGAGAAGCAATCTGCAGAAGCTGTAAATAAGCCTTTGGTTTTGAGTCGGGCACAAATGAGCAGTGCAAATGAAGCTTGGACCGAGCGGGAGAGTGTCAAAGGGCTGATGCGGCCCCGTCTCCCGCTTACTTTGACAGGCTTTTGATGCTCAGGCTCGGTCTAAGCCAGTATTTTGCCGGGTTGAGCTGTCGCAATGACATTCAGCAGATCAATGGTGCGCCTGAGCTGATGTGAGGCCGTTGTATCATTCCTCCCAGCAGCATTAAGATGACAACAAAACAGCTGCCTTTAAATCTCTGTCACTCTCCCTCCACTGATCAAAGCCTCAGGCTTCCCACTTTTTCTCCTTGTTTCTCGTTCTCTCTCTTGCTCTCTCTGTCTTTGGCATCTCCTAAACATCGTAATATTCTTATCCCCTCTTTGAGAACAGCTTTCAGGCGGAGAGAGACGTGCGCGTGAGGGTTTGAGAGGGCTATCGTTTCCCGCCGATAACCCGCAGAGGCAGAGCCGAAATGAATTCATGCGAAATCGCCCAACAGGCCTCACTTTTAACTTCTAATAGGAAGATCAAACGTCTACTCCTCTTTCCCTCACCCCTCTCGTCTCCCTTGCCCCTTCTCCCTGCCTTCAGATAAGTCATAAATTAAGATTACGCTCTGACTTTTTAATTAACTCCAAAACTCCTCACTTCACCCCCGCTCGCTACAATTTTCACCACATGGACGGCATAGTTGAATAAGTCTCTCTCCTTCAGCCTGTCACTCTTGGAACGAGGGAACGTCATTGATTATGTATGTCGGTGTGTGATTGTACGTCCTCATGAAAGTGAAGAGCCCATCACGGCGCTGAGATGTCCATTAATTTAAAGCTACGAGACAGGCAGTTACAGTGAATTTGCGCTGTAATATAGCCGCAACATCAGTCATTAACTCATCGATTTCCACACGGCTGGCAACAGCTTTTTTTAGACGCCCATTAAACAGATTCACTCCTTTTAAATCTGTCAGGAATCAGCACTAATAAGGAGGGAAGGCTTCAAATAAAGGCCCATTTTCCAAACGTGGCAGAAGCTGGGCAGCGTGATTGGATGATACATCAGTAATGCTAAATCCCAAGTGGTGCTAATGGACATCCATATGACACGTTTCACTTTCCGGCTAAGGCTTAAACTTCTGACCCATATGGATTTAGAAGCAGAATTCTGACTTTTGGAATAAAGTCTGGTGTGCTTTTCATGCTTATTCTGTCCAAGAATCTCTCTCTTTAAAATAAAGGGTCTTTAATGCCATCTATGATTAAAAAAAGGCATTGTTGTCATTTATTTCATTTATACTTATGAAGGAACTACACAGACAGACTTGTCAAATAATCCATCTAGATTTGTAAGTATTGTACGAGTGTGCCGTTTTGTTGTTAAAATGAAGGTCCACCTCTTAACCCTCAGAGGAGGAGTGTGAGCAGAACGTACAAAAACATACAAATAAGAGTGTACAAATTCATACGGATTCACACCCAATTGACCCTTCGCCGGGAGTTTGATTGACAAGCTATCTAACCGATCAGAACGCCGCATCCGCCATTTTGTCCGACAAAGCAGTCAGGAGTTAGAAGATTAACCTCGGTGGAGTTAAACTTGAAAAATGGTGTATATTGACGTCTTTCTGCGTTTGAAACAACATTCATTCTCATATTCATTCATGTTTATTTGATATTATAAATGGACTAGTAAGAAGAGATGATCGGTTTACGAGCCTCTTGAGCTGAGGCGCTACAGCACGATCTGTCACGACACATTAAAGAGCCACAAAATGTTTTTTATTGTTTGAATTTCTTTAATAACTACACAGTTTGAAAGCTGGGACTTTGTTTAATATTATAAGTAACCTGCTTTGTCTTGTCTGTCGACATGTTGTCAGTACGGAAGAGGATTAGGGCCAAGCAATAATAAAAAAAATAAAACCATCTCGAGATTAAAGTTGTTAAATTTCGAGAAAAAACTCGTTACATTTCGAGAAAAAAGTCGAGATAAAATGTTGAGAATAAACTTGTTAAATTACGAGAAAAAAGTTGAGATAAAATGTTGAGAATAGTCATTAAATTATGAGAAAAAAAAGTCATTAAATTACGAGAACAAATTCGTTAAATTATGAGAAAAATGTCATTAAATTACGAGAAAAAAGTTGTTAAATTACGAGAACAAATTTGTTAAATTACGAATTTGTTCTCATAATTTAACGACTTTTTTTCTCTTAATTTAATGACTTTATTCTCATAATTTAATGAGTTTATTCTCAACATTTTATCTCGACTTTTTTCTCGAAATTTAACGACATTTTTCTCATAATTTAACGAATTTGTTCTTGTAATTTAACGACTTTTTTCTCGTAATTTAATGATTTTATTCTCAACGTTTTATCTCGACTTTTTTCTTGAAATTTAACTAGTTATTTCTCGTAATTTAATTAGTTTATTCTCAACATTTTATTTCGACTTTTTTCTCGAAATTTAACAACTTTAATCTCGAGATGGTTTTATTTTTTTATTATTGCTTGGCCCTAATCCTCTTCCGTATGTCAGTGTCCTCTTTGCTCCGCGATGTATTTTTCACTGCGTGTGGTGTGACAGCGCCATGGCTTGTCGGACAAAGGAACAGTAACTAAGGGGGGCGGGTCTTTGCGAAGGGTCAATTCACCAAATCGTAAAATACTTATGAAATGTCAAGAGACTATGGGCCAGATTTACTAAACAATGAGAAGCTATCTCATTATAATGAGTTAATACTGTATGTTACAATATTAGGGGAGACTTAATTCATCATAGTAATGACAACATCTAATAATAATGAGAAACGTTCTCGTAATATTGACTTAATTTCTCATATTGAGAAACATTCTGGTAATAATGACTTAATATTTCGTAATAACGAGAAACCTTCTTGTAATAATGATAAACTTTCTCATAATTAACATCTCATAATAACAAAAAACTTTCTTGTAATAATGATAAACTTTTTCATAATAATGAGAAAATTTCTCGTAATAATGACTTAAGTCATTATCACGAGAAATTTTCTTATTATTATGAGAAACTAAGTCATTATTATGAGAAAGTTTATCATTATTTATTACGATATATTTTCTCGTAATAATGACTTAACATGTCATAATAATAAGAAACTTTCTCATAATAATGACTTAATTTATCATAATAATGACAACATCTCATAATAATGAGAAACGTTCTCGTAATATTGACTTAATTTCTCATAATGAGAAACATTCTGGTAATAATGACTTAATATCTTGTAATAACGAGAAACTTTCTTGTAATAATGATAAACTTTCTCGTAATAATGACTTAACATCTCATAATAACAAGAAACTTTCTTGTAATAATGAGAAACGTTCTTATTATAATGACTTAAGATTTCATAATAATGAG
Organism: Megalobrama amblycephala; assembly: GCF_018812025.1. Lineage (NCBI taxonomy): Eukaryota > Metazoa > Chordata > Actinopteri > Cypriniformes > Xenocyprididae > Megalobrama > Megalobrama amblycephala. Next base: position 2,580,987 of record NC_063054.1, on the reverse strand, counting down.
AAACTCTCATAATAATGACTTAATATCTCGTAATAACAAGAAACTTTCTTGTAATAATGACTTAGTATCTCATAATAATGAAAAATGTTCTTGTAATAATGAGAAATGTTCTTGTTATAATGACTTAACATATAATAATGAGAAACTTTCTCCGAACAATGATTTAACATCTCATAATAATGAGAAATCGCAATATAATGAGATACTAAGTCATAATTTTGAGAAAGTTTCTCATTATTATGACTTAAAGAATCATAGTCTTTACTTAAATGTGGCGGAAACAGGCTTCCATACAAAAACCAGTACACGGACGAGCACAAACTTTTATAAAAAAACTTGCATGATTAATTTATACTCTTCTCCCATAAAAAGTAAAAGCAAATTTGATGATACCACTGGCTGCAAGTGAATTAAGACGTCACAACATTATTGAGGTTGGTAAAATGGATATTCATTTTGAGATTTTCTAATTAGTCATTACTCCAGTCTACAGTGGCACATGATCCTTCAGAAATCATTCTAATAGGCTGATTTTGTGTTGATTTCTTATTATCAAAGTTAAAAACAGTTGTGCTGCTTTATAAAAATGTCAGGATTCTTTTATGAGTCGAAAGTTCAAAAGAAAAGCATTTATTTGAAACATAAATCTTTTGTAACATTGATTCTTTACTGTCACTTTAATGACCCCAAACCTTTGAACAGTAAATTACTCACTTACACTTCGGGGGATTCAAGAGTGTTTTGAACTTGAGCTTTGGATGTGAAAGAGGACTGACATGAAACATGACAACCCACAGTTCACTTTTTAATGTGATGTTTATGAATGGATACATCTGGAATCAGGCATTACTGAAAGCAAAGCAGAGCATATAGTGTTAGCGCTAGTAAAAATATCCCTTTTCTTGCTACTAAAAGACTTAAAGTGCAACATGCATCAGGTGGTCCTCTTGCGGTCTGTGGTCAGACTAGCTAAAAGCTGATTGTTCTGCTCCCAAGTGCTGTGTTTACCTCTCCGTATGCTCATGCACTGTAACTGTCAAGCCAGCTTCAATCCATTACAGCCTCTTAGACCATATACTTAACAGCTGAGAAGCCAGAAGGAAATCAAGAGTGCTGAACACAAATTGCCATCATTTGCTTTGAAAAGCACCGAATGGCGAGATGATACAGATAATCCATCCTTCGATATGGGCAAATGTTTAACAGCTGTGATGTGTTGATTATGACTATGCGTTATCTCATTCGTCTGCCTGCAAATACCCACACACGTCCATGCATCTTCAGAAGATGCTTCGGCCAGGATGCGGTTTAGCAGAAGATCTACTTCGGTTAATTAGGAGAGCGTTTTAATCAGCATGTGTGCCGCGTTTACGACGCTGCAGTCTACTCCAGTCAATTACCGGAGGCCCTGAGTGCATGTTGACTGTCTATAGGTGTGTGTGTGTGTTTGGACAACCTTCATTCAGTAATAGTGTGATGTGTGCACTACAAGCTGAAGAGAACAATGACATCATCAACAAAGGGCTTGTCGAGGGCCCAACGCACCTCTCTAAATTCATTAAGCAAGAGCGTCTGTCAGAGTACCTCTGTACTCCGGAAATTTGTTTATATAGCCTGTTCGCCTCCGATACAGAAAGTAAAATCAGTTGCTAGGAGATGACAGGATTTGCTTAAAAGCATCCTGCCGCACTCTAATTTAAAAGGTGACTATGAAACTTGTGTCACTGCAAATCTTTGGTTGGTTACACAAATGTATGCCAGTTTCACATTTCAAATCATCTGCTGTATTTTCTTAAAGTTTGGATCTTAAACCTGAAAGAATATTACAATATAACCTACGCTCAGTCAACAGAATTTGTGGCATTATGTCGATTACCACAAAATAATTGTTTTCTTTCAAAAATCAAGGTTTACGATGAGGCACTTGTAATGGAAATAAAAGTGGCACATTTTTTAAAGATTCAAAGGGATAGTTCACCCAAAATGAAAATTTTGTCATCACTTACTCACCTTCAAATTGTTCCAAACCTGTATGAATTTCTTTCTACTGTTGAACTCAAAAGAATTTATTTTGAAGAATGTTGGTATCCAGACAGTTGACGGCATCATTGACTTCCATTGTAGGGAAAAATAATTAGTGCCATCAACTGTCTGGATACCAACATTCTTTAAAATAGCCTTATTTTGTGTTCAACAGAAGAAACAATCTCATACAGGTTTGGAACAACTTGAGGGTGAGTAAGTAATGACAAAATTTTCATTTTTGGGTGAACTATCCCTTTAAAGGTGCCATCGAACGTTTTTTCACAAGATGTCATATAAGTCTAAGGTGTCCCCTGAATGTGTCTGTGAAGTTTCAGCTCAAAATATCCCATAGATTTATTTTAATAAATTTTTTAAACTGCCTATTTTGGTGCATAATTAGAAATGCGCCGATTCAGGCTGCGGCCCCTTTAATTGCTCGCACTCCCCGCCCCCTCCCGAGCTCTCGACTCTATCATTGCATAAACAAAGTTCACACAGCTAATATAACCCTCAAAATGGATCTTTACAAAGTGTTCGTCATGCAGCATGTCTAATCACGTAAGTATGGTATTTATTTGGATGTTTACATTTGATTCTGAATGAGTTTGATAGTGCTCCGTGGCTAAAGCTAACATTACACACTGTTGGAGAGATTTATAAAGAATGAAGTTGTGTTTATGAATTATACAGACTGCAAGTGTTTAATAATGTAAAATAATGTCTTGTCTCCGTGAATACAGTAAGAAACGATGGTAACTTTAACCACATTTAACAGTACATTAGCAACATGCTAACGAAACATTTAGAAAGACAATTTACAAATATCACTAAAAATATCATGTAATCATGGATCATGTCAGTTATTATTGCTCCATCTGCCATTTTTCGCTATTGTTCTTGCTTACCTAGTCTGATGATTCAGCTGTGCACAGATCCAGACGTTAATACTGTCTGCCCTTGTCTAATGCCTTGAACATGAGCTGGCATATGCAAATATTGGGGGCGTACATATTAATGATCCCGACTGTTACGTAACAGTCAGTGTTATGTTGAGATTCGCCTGTTCTTCAGAGGTCTTTTAAACAAATGAGATTTACATAAGAAGGAGTAAACAATGGAGTTTGAGACTCACTGTATGTCATTTCCATGTACTGAACTCTTGTCATTTAACTATGCCACGGTAAATTCAATTTTTAATTCTAGGGCACCTTTAAGTACGTTTTCCACACTAAAATCATGTTAAGATACTGTACATATTGTTTATGTCTTGTAGCTATAGTTTTGAAACAGTGAGTATTTTTTGAAACAGTAAGTATTTTAACATTTACGCATACCGACTGACTTCCATTGTAAGTGCCTCATTGAAACTATTTATTAAAGGGGTCATGAACTGCATGGTTTTATAATGTTTCCTGGGGTGCACTTATAATGTTAGTATGCTTTTTACATCGAACATTGTCATAATTTAGAAATATAAGTCATTTTTCCTACCCTGATTTTAGCCTCTGATTTGAACGCTCTGTTTTAAGGGGCGTGTCTGCTGTGAGACTTCAATGTAAACACCCACAGCTGTGATTGGCTGACATCTTTGCAGATGAAATAGCTGAGTATTACTCTCTCTTTTAGCATGTTTTTACTATTACAGCTCTCAAGGTTAACTAATCGTAAAAAGTATTGATTATAGCATTACATTTATATCATATTTAGATCGTGGCATGAAAGGTTGCAGTGATGAACATTGTAGCCGATCACAGATGTTGTTGAGCACATGAAAGCAGTGTTCTCATCATTGCAACTCAATTTCTGCACACTAACAAATGCATTCATCATAACTAACAGTGCAAACACGATGTAACTAAATGATTCATTGAATAAAACGGGAGTTTTGGCGAGAGTCCAGGATTCAGTCATAAACTCGCACTGTTTGATTGACAGCTCCAGTGATTGTAAAGGGAGCGTTTCTATATATAATTTAATCACCATTTAAAAAACAGATTATTTTCATACTACTAAGAGAAACAACATGAAGTTGGCCGTTTACTCACTGGTTTGATTTACTGACACATAGACAAAGTACTATTGACTGTACATGAATCATTAATATCAGATCAGCCGTTAAAATTAACACAGTTACTTACATGTTGTTGCATTACTGTCGAGTCCATACTGTAAAAGTATGTTTACGAAGCCTGCGCCGAAATGCGATTGATTTTCCAAAGAATCCACAGTGAAATGTACAGGAAACAAATAAATAAAGCTGAACTGAGACATTCACATTGTTGAAAATAATTAACCATATTCCTAGCATTAGAATTCTTTGAAAGGTAATGTTATTTTTAGTCTTGTATAGCAATGATGAAGTAGGCATTGATTTCTACGTTTGCTGGGCCTGGTGTCAATAAAAGCTTTTATTGGACTAACAAGGAAGTTTTCGGTTCTGGAACTTAGAGAATATTCTTATAGTATGATGACCTCTTATATCTGAAAAGCTCAAGGAAAAGTTGATTTATCAATTCATGACCCCTTTAAAGAAATGGAGATCCAAGTGGAAATTCATTTCTGCGGTAACCAACATCATGCCACAAATGCTGTCGACTGAGCTTAACATGTACTGAAACCAGGAATATTCTTTTAAATACCCTGACATAACTATCTCTGTGTTACTCAAGCACAAAAGCATCAAGTGCTGTGCTATCTTTGATCGGTTGTTTATGAACATGTCTATTAATTTGCCATTAATAAATCTTGGCATTACACTAGCGAGGAAAACAATTAAAATCATGCTAGTCTCAGAGGGGTGCAAAGCATGACTGTTTGACTGGGAGCCTGCTGTTAAAAACTTGATGAGATCCTTTCATAGACATGAAACTCTCCAAAGGGACAGAGCCACTCAAGGAAAACTAGCATTTCTGTTTTAATGGGAATACTGGATGTACAGTAGCAGTGGTGTGTGGTTGACTTCTGAAAGATGGCGGCAAAGTCCCTTCACTGTTTGTCTTTTTAGTCCAAAGTAAATTCATGATGTTTACACAGTTTCTAGGGAATATGGACACCATTTACCAGAAACTAATTCTGCAATACTTTGGTCTATGTGAACGAAATATTTATTAAAACTAAGATTCATCAAAGTCTCAATTTTATGCTTTTTTAATTATTTTTTTTTTTTTTAATTTGCTTGATGAATAATAACTGCAATAATACAATACCACAACCAATACAAACAGTACTAACAAATAAAATAAAACTATGTAAAATAAAACAAAATCACAGTGCAAATGTAACGCAGCGGGAGTCATGGTAAGATCCATATGCAAGCTTTATTAAATGTGAGCGTGGTCGTACAGGCAGGGGTCAGATTACAGCAAACAGGTACAGCAAGGAACAGGCGAAATCGTAGTCAGGGTACAGGCAGTAGGTTGAGGTAGGCAGATATCACTCACAGAACAGCAGACAAGGCAAAGGTCAGGACAGGCGGCACAGGATCGTAGACGGGAAACAGACAGGCAGACAAGATAAATGCTTGGAATTGTACACAGAGGCAACAATGGGTCGATAACGGGTAGCAGGCAGGAACAGTAACAACAGACAGACAGGGTATAAATGCTCGGAAATGACACACAAGGTAATCAAGACTTCGCGGTGAGGTTGTGTGTGTATGAGTCCTTTATAGTCCAGGTAATGTGTGGCAGCTGGGTGTGGTGATTAGTGTGGAGTGATTGTGAAGTGAGTGCAGGTGATAAGCAATGGAGGATCATGGGAAATGTAGTCCGGGATGTGACAGGAACAGACAGTGATCGTGACATAACGCCCCCCTCCCGGAAGGCGCGTCCTCGCGGCGTAGATGACACCAATAGGGAGGGGGGTGGGTGCATTGGAGCTCTAGTAGCGGACAGGAACGGAGTCTCCAGTGCAGGTTCCAGGGCCGCCATGGCGGGTCAGGTGCTACGGGCAGCCATGGCGGGTCAGGAGCTACGGGCAGCCACGGCGGGTCAGGAGCTACGGGCGGCCACGGCGGGTCAGGTGCCATGGGCGGCCACGGCGGGTCAGGAGCCACGGGCGGCCACGGCGGGTCAGGAGCCACGGGCGGCCACGGCGGGTCAGGAGCCACGGGCGGCCACGGCGGGTCAGGTGCCACGGGCAGCCACGGCAGGTCAGGTGACTCAGGCAGCCACGGCAGGTCAGGTGACTCAGGCAGCCACGGCAGGTCAGGTGACTCAGGCAGCCACGGCAGGTCAGGTGACTCAGGCAGCCACGGCAGGTCAGGTGGCTCAGGCAGCCACAGCAGGTCAGGTGGCTTGGGCAGCCACGGCGAGACAGAGTCCATGAATGACCACGGCGTGTCAGAGTTCATTAACGGCCAAAATAGTTCAAAGGCCGATGACGGCAGTGGCCGAGCAGGGTCCCCACCCACAAGCTTCCCACCCCTAGGTATACTGCCCCCCCCAAAAAAGTTCTTGGGGAAATCCACAGAGGCCCTGGCGGGTTCATGGGCAAGGAGCTCGGGCGGCGCCGGCAGGGCAAGAAGCACGGGCGGCGCCGGCAGGGCAAGAAGCACGGGCGGCGCCGGCAGGGCAAGAAGCACGGGCGGCGCCGGCAGGGCAAGAAGCACGGGCGGCGCCGGCAGGGCAAGAAGCACGGGCGGCGCCGGCAGGGCAAGACGCTTGAGTGGCGCCGGCAGAGCGAGGAGTTCGGGCGGCGCTGGCAGAGCGAGGAGCTCGGACGGCGCTGGCAGAGCGAGGAGCTCGGACGGCGCTGGCAGAGCGAGGAGCTCGGACGGCGCTGGCAGAGCGAGGAGCTCGGGTGGCACCAGCAGAGCGAGAAGCACAGGTGGCACCAGCAGAGCGAGAAGCACAGGTGGCGCCGGCAGAACAAGACGCTTGGACGTAAGAGGGGGAAGAACAGAAGGAGCCTTCTTCCTCCTCCTCCTCCTCTTCCGAGGATGAGGCGATGGTTCACCGACTGGAGCGGTTTCTGGAGCAGACTCACTGGCTGAAGCGGGTTCTGGAGCGGACTCCATGGCTGGAACGCCCCCTACCTCCGTGAGCACCGAAGGGGCGGCCATCTTGCCCGTAGGCACTGGCAAAGCAGCCATCTTGTCCATCGCGTCCAGGGCGCTTGAGTCCATGGCAACTGGCGAGCTTGAGTGCATTGCAATTGGCGAACAAGAGTCCATAGCAACCGGCGAACTTGAGAGCGTTGCAATAGACGAACTTGAGAGCGTTGCAATAGATGAACTTGAGAGCGTTGAAACAGACGAAGTTGAGAGCGTTGCAACAGACGAAGTTGAGAGCGAAGCGGCCACCGGGCTTGAGAGCGTAGCGACCGGCGGGCTTGAGAGCGTAGCGGCCAGCGGGCTTGAGAGCGTAGCGGCCGGCGGGCTTGAGAGCGTAGCGGCCGGCGGGCTTGAGAGCGTAGCGGCCGGCGGGCTTGAGAGCGTAGCGGCCTGCGGGCTTGAGAGCGAAGCGACCGCCGGGCTTGAGTGCGAAGCGACCACCGGGCTTGAGAGCGAAGCGGCCGGCTGATGCCTGGGAATACCAGCCGCTCGCGCTGAAATCAGCGGTGGATCAGCCACACTGGAACGCAATCCTAGCTGCTTTCTGACTGATCCAGAGACGTGACGTTGCTCTGGGCGATCAGCGGTGACGTGACATTGCTCTGGACGATCAGCGGCGACGTGACGTTGCTCTGGGCGATCAGCGAAGGCGTGACATTGCTCTGGGCGATCAGCGAAGGCGTGACGTTGCTCTGGGAGATCTGTGGTGACGTGACTTGACTCTGGAAAATCTGGGAAGACGTGACTTGGTGTTGTTGTGACCGCCATCTTGTAAAAGTTCTTTGGCGTGGCGGCCATTACATGATTCGGCGAAGTGTCGCAATTCTCCGCGACCCCCACCGTAAACGAAGAGCCAACAGTCAGTAATGCATAATCCAAAAAACAAGTAAGTGAGGAACGTGGTCCCTCTTGTCTCAGTTTATTCTGGAGGGGTTGATTTATGCCATCACAAAAAAAGTCTATAAGAGCACAGTCAGGCCAGTCTGCATAATGGGCAATATCCAGAAACCTCTGAATGTGGTCCTCCAGGGTACTATTACCTTGACGAAGGTGGATGAGACATATAGCTGGGTCCATGCTGATGCTGGATGTGACAGAAACACTCACGGTAGCTGCTGGATCTTGGTGGGGCGAAGTCTTCTGTAACGCAGCGGGAGTCATGGTAAGATCCATATGCAAGCTTTATTAAATGTGAGCGTGGTCGTACAGGCAGGGGTCAGATTACAGCAAACAGGTACAGCAAGGAACAGGCGAAATCGTAGTCAGGGTACAGGCAGTAGGTCGAGGTAGGCAGATATCACTCACAGAACAGCAGACAAGGCAAAGGTCAGGACAGGCGGCACAGGATCGTAGACGGGAAACAGACAGGCAGACAAGATAAACGCTTGGAATTGTACACAGAGGCAACAATGGGTCGATAACGGGTAGCAGGCAGGAACAGTAACAACAGACAGACAGGGTATAAATGCTCGGAAATGACACACAAGGTAATCAAGACTTCGCGGTGAGGTGGTGTGTGTATGAATCCTTTATAGTCCAGGTAATGTGTGGCAGCTGGGTGTGGTGATTAGTGTGGAGTGATTGTGAAGTGAGTGCAGGTGATAAGCAATGGAGGATCATGGGAAATGTAGTCCGGGATGTGACAGGAACAGACAGTGATCGTGACAGCAAAGTAAAAATTTAATAAAATGAACAACCCAGCTAAAAATGAAGGCTAACATTCCAGCAAGGTTATCTCAAAGTTGAACAAATGTTAACAGAACATTCTTTCAAAGTTATTTTGTTTTTAACATTGGTCAATAAAACGTTAGCACAAAAAAAAAAAAAAAAAAAAAAAATTTTTTAAGTCCTTCATGGAATGTTTTTTTTTTTTTTTTTTTTTTTTTTTTTCCTGAAACCTTTTACCTGGATGTTCATCTAATATTATTTAGTGTTCTCTGAACATTCTGAAATATTCTTAAAATGTTTGCAGAATTCTAAAATGGAATGTTCCCTTAATGTTTGCATAACTAAGAGGGAAAAAAAAAAAAAAAAAAAAAACACTGTTAAACCATTCTTATAACATATTTTTTGTTAGCTTGGAATTATCATAATTGAGCAGAATGAATATTATATGTTGTTTTATGTGATTTACTAAAATCTCACTGACCTGTGGAACAGATTTTTAGGCCAGGTTTGAGGCCTAGTTATTTCTCTCTTCCACTCTTATTTTGAACCATAACTCAATATGTGTGTTTTCCCACAGAATGTGTGTGAACTGGCGTCCGGATGCATTATATTTGTTGTCTGGGTCTACACTGAAGGCCCTTACAAATTTGGTTGGTGAATTTTCCAAGAACACATCGTTGTTTCCATTGTGCAAAATGAGAGGGGAAATAAACAGGAGGAAATGGACAGAGAAATAGAGAGAAAGAGTAGTGTTTTGTGAGAGAAAGTGAATAGGCCACAATATTCTCTTTCTTAGAGAAGTCTCCCCCTCAAATTACTCTGACTTTACAACAGCAGATTCAGCACATATTTCTCTACAATTGCTCTGAGAAAGCCGGGTTTTATTGTTTGGAATAGTAGGGTATAAGACTGGCAGTGTGTAGCAACTAATATGAAAATAGAGGGCCACAGCTATACACATAAAACAGAAAGAAGAGAGACAGCTTGGTTAAGCGCACTCATTTCAGACTGCAAAGCCGTTCACATTGAAAGTCTGCTTAGTTTAAGATAAATGAATTGTGCAAACACACTCTAGTCACACTTTTAAATAGGTATGTGATCTATTGCTGAGAGCAGGGGCGCCTGCGGGATTTTATCTCAGGGTACGCACAGAACTAGCACACCCCAACCAACCCTTTTTTTTTTTTTTTCTTCTGTCCGCAATAAATGATTAAATCAATCATTGAGTTGGTGGGAACGATATAGCATTGTCAGGCTTTTGTTTGTGCTTAATGGATAAAACAACGGAATTGCACACATGGAATTGGTTTGTGGCTGCTGCAAATTTTACCTGCCACAAATTGGCGCTGTTTTCGACACTCTTGATGCTTTGAAACCTTTCCCGAAACATTCAGAGAAAAGCTTCAAATATTTAAGAGGCTTCATTTCTCCATCCCTCCTCAATAGTTTTAGGCCTTTTTGCAAATTTTTCAGTCGAAATTAGCTGTTTTAGAGAGCTTTTACTCATTTTAAGCCTGTTTTAAAACATGAATTATCTGTAACGTCATTTTTCATGTGTGGAAATAACGACAAAACTAAACTAGCCAATCAGATTTTTTTCACCCATATCTCACATGCCGACCCATGGATGCACATACACACGTTTGACTTTACAACACACAAACGCACACCTTTATTTATCCTCATTCTCTCCTGCTCTCTTACTATGAGTGTACGCAGAATTTTAATAATCAATTTAAAAATGATGTAAAAAATAAAAACGGCATTAATTAGCGCCCTCTCATGGTACACACAATGCCTACAGCCGAACAGCTGCAGGCGCCACTGGCTGAGAGGAAGCAGAATATAAAAAAAGATATTTTGATATATGGTATATGCTTTAAATTCAGCATGAAATAAATTTTTTAATGCATGTTAGATCTTATTGTGAAATTAACGATGTCTTTAGTACCTTTCTGGACCTTGAAAGTATTGATTATATTGCTGTCTATGGACGAGTCATAAACCTCTCAGATTTCATGAAAAATATCTTAACTTGTGTTCAGAAGATGAACGAAGGTCTTATGGGTTTGGAATGACATGAGGGTGAGTCATTAATGACAGAATTTTCCTTTTTGGGTGAACTAACCCTTTAAGCAGAAGTGTCATGCTTGCTCAGACTGATCTGATGTGAATTCTCAAAAAAAAACAAAAAAAAACAAAAAAAAAAACCATAAAACATGATCACTCACTGTCAAGGTCAGTTGGAATTTGCTATTTTTTATGCATTTTATATAATTATTCATATATAAAAATATATGAAGAACCTCCTTTTTTCTGCTCCTGCAACATTCCTTTAAGTCTTATGTATATTTGATTAAACTGTACATGCTTATTTTGTCAGTAGACATTAATTTTATTCAAAAAGATCTCCAAAGGGTCAACAAACTTCTATACTGTTTTTCAAATGTACCTAAACATCTTGTACACTTCAAAACATTTTTCACTTTAAATTGGCAGATTTTTTGTTGTTGTTTTAAACATAAACCCAATTTAGATATTGTTTTCCAGAAAAGAAAGAAATCATTTTTATCCGGTCTGACTATCCCTTATCTCCTTATACACCTATTTTTGATTTCACCTTATTACTGGCAAGAAATTAGTCTACTCAAATAAAAAGATAATTAAAATAAAATATAGTATGTATAAAGGTTGCATAAGGAGGACACACAAGCCCCTTTCTGAAACCTAAAATGAGAAATGGGACCCAGTATCCATGACTTCATGTAATGCCAATAGAAAGTGAATGGGAACACATCACATGTGCCATTTGGGAGAATGCCTTGGTGTGTGTGTGTTTCATTTGGTCATGTCTTATCTTGCCTAGGGAACCAGGACTGTCACTATTGCTCTCTCTCCAAAAAAGGTGCATGATGCAATTGTAAAAAAACTTCAAAATCCATAACTGCTCAAGATATGACTGCACACACCCTTACCAGTCAGCATGCATTTTGCAAAAACAGATTTCGTAGTGCCACTGTAGTAGCCTACTCTTGCACGCGTGCGCGCACACCCACACACACACACACACAAATACTTTACACATACTTCAGGGCCTCTGAGATGGTGCCGTTTTTTCTAACAAACTTACAGCTCATTATTTATTTTTATAATCCTGTCAAAATGCATAACATCTTCCTCAGAGAGAGAGCGCGAGAACGACAAACCATCCCATGGGCATGAGAACCAAAAGTGTGACAAGCTCTCGCAACTCCCCGCTCTGCGCGTTGCTGTTGGTTACACCATTCAGCTTGTGTGTTCGTGTGACTAGAGGGAGGGGGAACCCGCCATGAACGTGTGTTTGCATACAGGAGGGTGTGCGTGTGTCTGTTGTGTTGTGTCGTACACGTGTGCGCTGAGGGACTCTGCACAGATTGTCGAGCCACTGTTTCCCGCCACACTGAAATCCCGCATTAATCCACTCACTTCATCGGAAAGCCGCAGGATCGGCTAGCAGCTGATAAAGAGGCAATGCGGGTTGAACTGATAAAGCAGACTTCAGTCACAAATTAATACTGATAATTCCTGCTCTTTTTATTGACACGCTGTATCTCTTGCTTACACACACTTGCAGTAAACACATTCAAAAATCAGGTCATAAACAGTTCTCGCTTAATCACACTTCTGTGCTTTAACTCACTCTGACTCTTTTAAAGAACACACACACACACACACACACACACACACACACACACAGCTGGGAATTTAGATACAATGGGGACTTTTCCTTTCTCAATGGAAACAATTCATCAATGACATCACCACTGAATTATAATCTCTATAGGATATAACCTCCTATAGCTTTAAGGTTATACTTTACTTGAAGTCTATACATGTAAGTACTATAAAGATATCCATAAATATTTAAAATAAACATGGCAATGTATTGTATCTGTTCATAAAGTATAGTAGGCCTAATTTCAGTTATAATCCAATCTAATATTTGCTTATTCATGATTATATCTGTAAAGACCCCATTATTTGTGAATTTCTAAATAAGTTTTAAAATTCCAAACTTTTTGGCTAACAGTCAAAACTTTAAAAAGAGAAAGCACAACTATAATGTTTAGTGTTTAGTGTTGGGGGTAAGGCATTACACGTAATGTGAGTTATGTGATGAGATTACTTTTGTCAAGTATCTAGTAAAGTAATGCATTACTTTTAAATTTACAACAGAATATCTGAGCGACTTTTTCAAATAAATAATGCAAGTTACTTTGTTTTTATATTTATAGACTGACACTTGTCACTTTATTAACCGCTGACCTTTGATGACCCACTTCGGCCCAATCCCAATTCTATTTTATACCTCTTCCCATTCCCCTTACCCCTTCCCCTTGCCCCTTGAAACAGAGTGTCAAGGGGTAGGGCTGAAAATATTCCCCTAAGAAATGGGACACCACTACTAGACCGTTACACGTCATCATAAGTCGTCGCTAGCTCCTAAGTCATAGATGCGCCGATGTTTATCACACACTTCTAAGATGCCATCGATAGCTGTAGTGATCTCTGTTGCTTGGGCGGCAGCTATTTTTACTATTAGTGCACATATCTCACAGTAATCAGGCACAAGCAACATAAACGTTTAACAGATGACTCACTCCCAAAGTTGTTTTGCTGTGTATTTCATCATGTAACATACACGTATTTATGGACATAACCACAACAAAACAATACATTAATCAGGCATGCGGCAAAAAGACAAGTTATCTGCCACCGGATTTGAATTTATGTTGTCAAATCGACGCAGGTTTCAATAAAATATAAAAAAAATATGTTGTGGAACTATCATAAAGTAAAAAACATTAGCGAACTTTTTTCATGGCGATTTTAACAAATCTTTTTTCGGAGAACATAACCGTATACATGAACACAAGATTAAAGGCAACATAAAACAAGTGATTATTTATTACTAAAATACTGTTTACCGTAAGAAAATACTTACATTTATGGGTCTCTCTGCTCGCTCGGTCGGCCATGTTGGAAATTTATCATACCCCTTCGTCTGAAGTGTGGTCCCGAAAAATCTGGCCCTTCCCCCTACCCCTTCCCCTCCAACCAAATGAGAATTGGGACACCCCTACCCCTTCACGTGAACGCGCGAAACAAAGGGGAAGGGGAAAGGGGTAAGGGGTAGAATTGGAATTGGGCCGACCCACTTCAACCACACCAACAAGCAAAATTGACTTTAGGTCATTTTTTGTGTTTGTTTTTATTGTTGAAGTAAAAGTTTTAAACTTTCTTATGTCCTTTTCCTCTGTGATACAGAATGTCAGCACAGCTGAAAGTTTTTTTTTTTTTAACTGCGCCCTCTACTGTACAGGCGTGAATTTGCATTTCCTGCATATGCAAGCATGAGGCTTAACCGGAAGTTGCAAATGACTTTTCTCCAGTGTTGTGACGTATTTCCAAGTGAAACGGAATATTGAATAGAGGGCAGAGTTTTACTTTAGCGCTCCTCCTCTCCATCTCTCGCTCATAGCAGACTAACGGTTGGAGGGGAGTGGTTTAAGCGATTTCAACCCAAGCCGTCAAACTGACGTCATCTGGGAAGGGGCACCGTTGCAGAGGGGAGGAGCATTTTCAGATTTTGATCACATATTACGAAGCCAAACAAATTTTTTTGTGTGGATTGACTTGCACGGATGAATTGTTCACCACAAAACTAGCAATTTGAGCTAACAAAATAAATAAGGTCAATTTTGATTTCATGTGTACTTTAAGCAGAAAGTATACTTTGTTTTTATGCGTACAGTCGAACACACAGCCTTGCAAAGTATACTTCATTTGACATGTACATGTATACAGGTGTTCGACGCATGCGCAGTTTTGAGCAATCTCTCGCCACGAGTTACAACCCATGTAAACATCTTTCTTTCATGCTAGAGTTGAACAAATTACGGTATTTTCTAACCTCTTCACACAATCTCTCATCTTTGTAGGCCTTGTAATGACTGAGACAAATCAGACACAATTATTTGTTATATTTTACAAATAATGTTTAAAACTCACTCTGGGGTCTGTGCCCATTCCTCATCCCCCGAGAAGAGACTGGAGCTGGGTTTTATTGCCCAAAACTATGTGGCCACAGTGGAAAAGCAGTGGCAATAGTCTTCAAAACAGACTTTCCTGCATCAATTTATATATGAACTGATCTATAAATGAACATGCATCCCAGGACAGGGGATTATCATTGAAACATATGACTGTTTTGTGCAGCGTCTTCTGTAGGCCTAGGCCTGCAACCCAGCCATGTGCTCATCTATGAGAGAGAGAAAGAGCTCTTTACCTGCTAAGAGTCAAATTAACAGCCTAAGTTGTTTCATATTTCTTCATCCAACGCAGAAGATATTGATTACAACTTCGGACCGAACCATCAAGGATTTCTCCTCAGCCTTCAGATCCAATGCTTCTCAACAGCTAAAGGCATGTTTATGTGTGTGTGTTTGTTAGTTTAGTTATGTGTTCTTGATTTAGTTAATAAAATTTGTGCACCATACATATTTGGTTCTGACTCACTGTCTGCAATAAATTGCCTCTTAAATGATTTAGATATTGCTACCAGCTCTAAGTGCTGTAAATGCTAAGAAAGAATTCTTTTTCTATGGCCATGAAAAATACACTTCTCTTAGAATTAATTAATAATCAATACTGAGTGTTCACAGAATGAAACTGATTGATTGATTGATTGCAATTTTAATGTAGCTACATTAAGTTAATCTGATTAACTGATTCAAATATTCATAATTAATCATAATTAATCATAATAAGTTATGAATAATTATTAATATTTCCCCTTTGAGCTAATATTGCTACAGCCTCCATTGTCATTGTATCTCCTTTGGCCTTGCATGTGTTCCTGTCACGATCGATTGTGTGAGTGCCCTATCTGCCACTTGAGGGCACTCCATCCTGGACTCTTTCACCCATTGACTACACTACCCATAACGCACTGCCGGACTCATTATCCCTCTATCACTTCATTACCACCAGCTGTCATGCATCATTTAATCAGTGTCTGTCTATTTATACCCTGTCTGTTTCTGTTCACTTCCTGGAGTTTTCAGTTCACTTTCCCAGTCTGTGTTGTTTCCTGTTCCCGTGTTTTGTTTTTGTTATTTTTTATGGACTGATACCTGGTTTTTGACCCATGCTTGTTGTGGACTACGATTTTGGATTTCCCTAATAAATTACCTGCAATTGGATCTGTCTCTCGTCTTCGTGTGTGAGTCCGTGACAGAAAACTCCAGCATCTAAGGATCCAGCAGGATGGGGATCCACATCACTCCTCCTACCACTGTGAGGGAACGGATGGCTCGCCTGAGCAATTTAACCACCCTGCGGCAACAGGGTCATCAGGTCGGTGGATTGGCACAAATGTTTTGGACCCTGGCGGCAGGGCTAGGTTACAATGATGCGTGTCTGATTGACCTTTTCAACGGTTGTCTGGATGACCCGTTGCCGTCGAGGGAGAGAGATGGATTGGGTGACATGGATTTTTGGGGGTTCGTCTACTACCTTGAAGATCGGGGTAGGGGGACCCCACCTAATCTACCAGGCAGTGTACATGCTCCAGCCCATGAATCCGTTCCAGAAGTCACAGGGGAGGTAGGCACTGAGCTCCTGCTTAACCCTGGTAAAAGGAGGAGGAGGAGAAGGAGGAAGGTTCCCTTCTTCCCCCAAGGTCCAGAGCCCGCTCCAGCCAGTGAGTCCACTCCAGAGCCCGCTCCAGCCAGTGAGTCCACTCCAGAGCCCGCTCCAGCCAGTGAGTCCACTCCAGAGCCCGCTCCAGCCGGTGAGTCCACTCCAGAGCCCGCTCCAGCCGGTGAGTCCACTCCAGAGCCCGCTCCAGCCGGTGAGTCCACTCCAGAGCCCGCTCCAGCCGGTGAGTCCACTCCAGAGCCCGCTCCAGCCGGTGAGTCCACTCCAGAGCCCGCTCCAGCCGGTGAGTCCACTCCAGAGCCCGCGCCAGCCGGTGAGTCCACTCCAGAGCCCGCGCCAGCCGGTGAGTCCACTCCAGAGCCCGCTCCAGCCAGTGAGTCCACTCCAGAGCCCGCTCCAGCCAGTGAGACCACCCCAGAGCCCGCTCCAGCCAGTGAGTCCACTCCAGAGCCCGCTCCAGCCAGTGAGTCCACTCCAGAGCCCGCTCCAGCCAGTGAGCCCACTCCAGAGCCCGCTCCAGCCAGTGAGCCCACTCCAGAGCCCGCTCCAGCCAGTGAGCCCACTCCAGAGCCCGCTCCAGCCAGTGAGCCCACTCCAGAGCCCGCTCCAGCCAGTGAGCCCACTCCAGAGCCCGCTCCAGCCAGTGAGCCCGCTCCAGCCAGTGAGCCCACTCCAGAGCCCGCTCCAGCCAGTGAGCCCACTCCAGAGCCCGCTCCAGCCAGTGAGCCCACTCCAGAGCCCGCTCCAGCCAGTGAGCCCACTCCAGAGCCCGCTCCAGCCAGTGAGCCCACTCCAGAGCCCGCTCCAGCCAGTGAGCCCACTCCAGAGCCCGCTCCAGCCAGTGAGTCCACTCCAGAGCCCGCTCCAGCCAGTGAGTCCACTCCAGAGCCCGCTCCAGCCAGTGAGTCCATTTTGGGTGGGCCGCTGCCTCACCCTCATAAGCGGAGGAGAAGGAGGAGAAGGGCTTCCTCCGTCCTGCAAGGCCTGGAGACCACTCTGGTGGCTGTTCGTGGGTTCTCCAGGCGCCTTGCCCTGCCGGCGCCACCGAAGCGCCTTGCCCTGCCGGCGCCAACTAAGCGCCTTGCCCTGCCGGCGCCAACTAAGCGCCTTGCCCTGCCTCCTGAGCAGCCAGAGCCGGCCACGGAAACCGTCACCGAGCTGCCCGCTCTCCCTGAGACGGCCATGGAGCACCCTTGGTCAGCCCTGCCGCCTCCGCCGCCACCCAGATCTTCTGCCCTGCCGCCGCCGTCCAGGCCTACTGCCCTGCCGCCCTCCAGGCCTTCTGCCCTGCCGCCGTCCAGGCCTTCTGCCCTGCCGCCACCGCCCAGATCTTCTGTCCTGCCGCCGTCATCCAAGCCTTCTGCCCTGCCGCCGCCACCCAGGCTTTCTGCCCTGTCGCCACTGCCCAGGCCGTCTGAGCCGTTGGAACCAGCCTGGTCAGTTCCTCCGGCACCGCCCTGGCAATCAGCCAGGACTCCAGACCCGCTGGAACCAGCCTGGTCAGTTCCTCCAGCGCCACCCTGGCAATCAGCCAGAATTCCAGACCCTCTGGAACCTGCCTGGTCAGTTCCTCCAGCGCCACCCTGGTATTCAGCCAGGACTCCAGAACCGCTGGAACCAGCCTGGTCAGTTCCTCCAGCGCCACCCTGGCTCTCAGCCAGGACTCCAGAACCGCTGGAACCAGCCTGGTCAGTTCCTCCAGCACCGCCCTGGCTATCTGTGGGGCACCCTGGATCTGACCCGCCATCCCTCCCCCTGATCCTCCTCCTGTCCACCTCCCTCCTGAGTTGTGTTTTTGTTTTGTCTGGTGGAGCGTCTGGTAGCCGCTCCTTTGAGGGGGGGTAATGTCACGATCGATTGTGTGAGTGCCCTATCTGCCACTTGAGGGCACTCCATCCTGGACTCTTTCACCCATTGACTACACTACCCATAACGCACTGCCGGACTCATTATCCCTCTATCACTTCATTACCACCAGCTGTCATGCATCATTTAATCAGTGTCTGTCTATTTATACCCTGTCTGTTTCTGTTCACTTCCTGGAGTTTTCAGTTCACTTTCCCAGTCTGTGTTGTTTCCTGTTCCCGTGTTTTGTTTTTGTTATTTTTTATGGACTGATACCTGGTTTTTGACCCATGCTTGTTGTGGACTACGATTTTGGATTTCCCTAATAAATTACCTGCAATTGGATCTGTCTCTCGTCTTCGTGTGTGAGTCCGTGACAGTTCCGGTCTGTTCTGTTTATGCAGTTTTTCTTTGACTACCTTGTGAAAAAAAATTTAAATGCGCATGTGCGACTTGCGTGTACAAAGTATGTGTGTTTCCAAAACTCCAGCGACGTGCGCGCATACTCTTCTGATGATGAAATTCATGTTACTCACACTGTACACTGACCCTCTATACTTTGGGATTTAAACTTTCTTCTGTCCTACTCTTCTTCAATCCTGAATGGCAGCACAGCTGAAAGGTTTGTTTGAGCTGCGTCCTCTTTCCTATCCTTTTGAAAAAATTCACAAAACTCTAACCTTTCATTTAAGTAAAACAATTGAAAATGGGGGAAAAATCTCATTATGAAATAAATGTGTTTCTCTAGTTTACGTTGGCCACAATTATTGGCACCCAATTATTGCAATGTCCTTTTCCCAAGATAACAGCTCTGAGTCATCTTCTATAATACCTGATGAGTTTGGAGAACACCTGACAAGAGATCAGAGACCATTCCTTCATGCAGAATCTCTCCAGATCCTTCAGATTCCAGCTCCATGTTGGTGCTTCTTCTCTTCAGTTCACTCAAATCATTTTCTTTAGGGTTCGGGTCGGGGGACTGGGACGGCCATGGCAGAAGCTTCATTTTGTGCTCAGTGACCCATTTTTGTGTTGGTTTTGATGTTTGTTTTGGAACAATGTCCTGATGGAAGATCCAATCACGGCCCATTATTGGATTTCTAGCAGAAGCGGTCAGGTTTTGATTTTTATCTGTTAGTATTTGATAGAATCCATGATACCATGTATCTGAACAAGATGTCCAGGACCTCCAGCAGAAAAACAGGCCCATAATATTAAAGATCCAGCAGTATATTTAACCGTGGGCATGGGGTGCTTTTTATCCATGTGTGCACCAAACCCATCTGGTGGGTTTGCTGCCAAAAAGCTCTTTGTTTAGTTTCATCTGACCATAGAAGCTGGTCCCGTTTGAAGTTCCAGTCGTGTCTGACAACTGAATATGCTGGAGTTTGTTTTTGGATGAGAGCAGGATTTTTCTTGAAACCCTCCCAAACGACTTGTGGGGATGTAGGTGCTGTTTGATCATTTTTTTTAGGCTTTCTGAGTCTCAAGACTCAACTAATCTCTGCAATTCTCCAGCTGTGATCCTTGGAGAGTCCTTGGACACTCAAACTCTCCTCCACACTGCACATTAGGACGATTTAGATACATGTCCTCTTCCAGGCAGATTTGTAACATCTTTAGTTGATTGGAACTTCTCAATTATTGCCCTGATAGTGGAAATGGGGATTTTCAATGCTTTAGCTTTTTTCTTACAGCCACTTTCTATTTTGTGATGCTCAACAATCTTTTGCTGCACATCAGAACTATATTCTTTGGTTGTACTCATTGTGATGAATGATTAAGGGAATTTGGCCTTTGTGTTTCCTCATGTTTATACTCCTGTGGAACAGGAAGTCATGGCTGGACAATTTTATGCTCCTAGTCACCCTGGTGTGCTAAAAAATGAAAATATGAATGGGAATATACTTCAGAGATATTTTACTCAGAATAATTTCTAAGAGTGCCAATAATTGTGGCCAACATGTATTAGAGAAAAACATTTATTTCATAATGTGAGTTTCCCCCCAACTTTCAATTGTTTTACTTCAATGAAAGGTTAGAATTTTGTGAATTTTTTGAATGAAAGATCAAAAGGATAAACAATGCAGATTTATTTTCACAGCCGCCTTTGCTCAAATTTTCTAAGGCTGCTAATATTTGTGGAGGGCACTGTATATTTGTGAAAATCATGATAATTGTTTTTTTAGGATTTTTTTGATGAACAAAAGTTTAAAAGAACAGCATTAATTTCAATTTAATTGAGAGAAAAAAAATTAATGCATCCTTGCTGAATATTTCTTTAATATTTTCTTTCTGACCCCAAACTTTTTTTAATATTTAAACATTTAAACCTATTAAAATGTATAATTTCACAATTATTATTACATTTTTATTATTATTATTTTTTAATTATTAATTATGGACATTTTAGATATTATTTATTATTGTATTATTGATTTATTTTTTCTACCCATTAGACACATTGTTGCCATCCTACCAATGTCCGCAGCCCTTTATGGCTTCAAATGAATTGTTACTCCACTGAATTACATCCTTCTCTGTAATAGTGAGATGATCAAACTGCAGAATCTTGCTTGGATGAGCGCTCGCTGTTCACTAAGAGTCTCAAATCCCTTAAGCCTGATCCTAAATCAGATCCACCATCAGTTAAAGCAGTGTAGAAGCAGCTCATCAGATCCCAGATCAGCATCAACCTTTGATATCCGCTTCCAACCTGCTCGACTAAAAGCCTGACCCCAGATAAAACAGGTTGGACTGAGCCCGGATCAGTTAGAATCAGGTATTCACGGCTTATGTTCCCGTCTGCGCGCCTGACAGCGAGATCTTGTCACCACAAGGAGCAGATGCATTACATTAATCAATGTTAATGAAAGCTCACTCTAATTGTAAGCGTGCATGTATGCATGAGGGAATGCGAGAAAAGTGTCTGGGCGAACATGTGACTGCTTGTGTATGCTTGAGCGTGCGCGTGTGTCCGTGTGCAGCTGTTGTCTCATTGCTATGCAGTTGGCATCGACCTCACTAAAATAGGAAGCAATTACACTGTGAACCTGCAGTTAAAGTTTGAGTGGCAGCTGATGTTTAATGCATGTGAGACAGAGCTGCGGGGTGAGAACCGTGCACTCGGGATCCTGCGGTTCTCCTGCAGGACAAAACCCCAGCAGCCCCGCTCGGCCGCACGCTTCCATTCGGATCAAAACAATTCAACTTAGCTGATCACCGGTGGCACATTCTTGCATTGTCATCACAACGTCTTTAATATTGCTGTGAAGCCGTCTACATTTTTGAATAATATCAGTGCACATAGTTTGATTTGTGATACAGCCTGGAATTATAAATCACACTGATTGACCGTATTCACACAGCAGCAGAATATGGTTGTCAGTTCTGTATTTGAGTCCTTAATATGGTTACGTTCACACACAGTTCAGTTATTTACAGGAGTGAAAACTGGATGAACTTGCACCTGAATTGGACTCTTGTCATGTCAAATGTCGCCTTTGGCTTGCTTAGTTGGGGACATTTGATATTAAATAGTATTCTTGACATTTATTCAACAGTGCTTCTGATCTGCCTGCATTGACACTATTATTTAAGAGCTGCTGTGCAGCCAAATTATGTACCAGCTATCAATGTAAAGCTGCTTTGACACAATCTGCATTGTAAAAAGCGCTATATAAATAAAGGTGACTTGACTTGACTTGACTTGATAAGACTTTTTAGTTTTATGGGTTGCCATCTTTGAAATTATTTTGGTCACTCTTGCTATGGTTACTGGTAAGATAATACAGGCTTGACTCCTGTTATAAGTTCATACAGACAGTATTCAAGACGCTACTGTAAGTTGCTTTTTGAACTGGATATTTTGAGACTCAATCCCAAAAACTGAAAGTGTGAATGTAGCCATGTTGTTTGTTCATTTGGCCAGACGAGAACTGACCCCAAATGTGCCTGGATTCTCCCAATGTTTTTTTTTTTTTTTTTTTTTCTCCACTACTGTCATCTGATTAGAGAAGCTTGTTTCTGCCAGCTAATAAAAAAAAGTTAATTGCAACCTTTATCTCACAATACCAACTTTTTTTCTTGCAATTTGCGAGTTTATATCACACAATTCTGACTTTTTTTCTCAGCATTGTTAGATATAAAGGACATTATTACAAGAAACTCGCAATTGCAAGAAAAAAAAAAAAAGAGTTGTGAGATAAAAGTCCCAATTCTGAGAAATAAAGTTACAATTCTGATTCAGAAATTGAGTTTATATCTCACATTTCTGACATTTTTCTCCCAATTGCAAGTTTATATCTTGCAATTCTGACTTTTCCCTCAAAATTTCACACTAAATTGTTGCTAAGTTGAGCTGGAAAATTACAAATGTCTTCTGTAGAGCAGCAAACTAGTTTCATAATTGATTAACTGCAACATTGACACTGTTATTGAACTTAACTGAATCAACACTGAACTGACTTGAGCTGAAAAATAACAGTATTGCCTTCTGTAGAGCATATGCTCGTTTCATAATTTGATGAAATTTGCATTATTATTGAATTAAAACAAATTAACACTGAACTGACTTAAGCTGAATTATGACAATATTGCCTTCTGTTGAGCTGCTTAGTTGAACTGAGTTCACTTCATATTCACAACTAAAGAACTTTGCAACATCCACTCTGTTATTGAACTAAACAGAAATTGAGAAATTGAGCTCAATGCTAATGAGACCATTGACTAGCTGCTTTACAGTATTT
Organism: Megalobrama amblycephala; assembly: GCF_018812025.1. NCBI lineage: Eukaryota > Metazoa > Chordata > Actinopteri > Cypriniformes > Xenocyprididae > Megalobrama > Megalobrama amblycephala. Next base: position 2,557,947 of record NC_063054.1, on the reverse strand, counting down.
GTTTCATAATTGAACTTAGTAACATTAAAACTGTTATTTTCTTGTTTATTACTGTGAAACTGCTTTGAAACAATCTGTATTTTATATGGCACTATAAAAAATAAATGTCAGATGGCCATGCATGCAGCAACAGTGTAGTTAGATGCAGCAGCCAAAAAGAAATATTAAATAATGAACTGTTATGGAGAACAGAAAACCATGTACATCGGGAAAAGCCATTTGCTTGCTTCCCTCATGCATGAGTGAGCTGCTGTTTCCCATCAACCTTTTAAGTGTGGGTTTCTATTTGCTAGTATTGTGAAGATCTGTGTAGCTCTCTTTAACTGTTATAAAGATAAGGGCAGAGGGAGGACAGGTTAAAAGCTTGTATTTAGGTAAACAAGACCTTTCAGAGGGAGGTTCATCTGAGGATACTGCATGCAGAAAATATCAAATGTAGAGTTCAGGCTCTGAGATCTGAGGGAGTCAGACCTCAAATCAGTGGAATGCTACAGTATATTAATGCACCAAGTTAAGCTAATGAGCTATGTTAGAGTTGGGCGGTATGATGGTAAATAGTGTGTGTATGGAGGTAAAATGTGTCACCTGGATATATTATATACTTATATTATATATTCGCTCCAAGAGCCATGGAAGTAGTAATGCAAAATTACAGAGAAGAACTGCCTAAAAATGATCATGCCGTTTGTTGAGTCCAACACCAAGTTTGGATATTTGCAGTTGTGAAGCTTCATATATTTATATATGATTTATCCCATTCACATCGACTTTGACATAGAAAGAGTCATAACTATCAGCAGGGCTTGAACTTTTTTTGCTCACCAGTCACTGTGTCTAGTGGTTTTCCAAAGTTACTAGCCACTCAGCATTTTCACTGGCCACAATTTTGACATTGATACCATGGGAAAAAAACTGCCATATAGATATTTGTAATACTATCTCATAATTTGGCATCAGGTTTATTATGCTGCTGTCACTTTAAGACCTGACGCATGGATCCATTATACTGTTTCTTTCTCAACTGTTTACGTTCACTTAAAACATACTGACTGTGTTTACATGAATACTCACCAAGACCGGCATTTTGACATTATTTTGTGTGTATTTGACTGTTTAAGTGCAATAAGCAGCAATAAAGAACTCAATTTAGTACTGAAAGGAGGCTTTATGTGTACACTTTAGGTGTGAGAATGAAATCTGCGGGAACAAGTAAAATTATGCGCAATCAAATGCTGAAATTCAAGCTCTGTAACACCAACAATATTCATCTGGAGCAAATGAAACGAGTGAGTGAGGGGAGGAGGATTTGTGTGTGTCGACTCGCTGTCAGAGAGATGAGAGAGAGAGAAAGAGCAGGACATTTAAGAGAAGCACACAGCATGTTGCTAAAAAATTGGTCCAGCCTTAGAGTTAAAAAATCTCTTTTCTTCTTCGTTCCTCTTTTTATCTTCTTCCACTTTTTTCCCAATCACAGTGCCAAAAATGTCTTACCACATCATATGTAAATGCAATTAATGTTTCATATTCAATGGCATAAGCTACAGCAGAATCAACCAAAAATCGCTTTTTTTCACATTCTTGATCTTAGGCACTTTGCTCAACACCAAGCCCTGTAACATTAACAATATTCATCCGGATCAAATTAAACGAGTGAGTGAGGGGAGGAGGGTTTGTGTGTCGACTCGCTGTCAGAGAGATGAGAGAGAGAGAGAAAGAGCAGCTGGTATCGTGTGTCTATTCTGCAGAAAATGAGTACTGGAAGTGTTTCAAATATTTTAGTATTTTAAATTCAATATTTTTGACATCACTACATTGCACTTAGTTTTATTATTTCAGATGTGTTTTTAAAAGACTACAATTAAAAAATTGCATACATTATATATAAAATTCAACCTACCAAAGTGGCTAGTAGGAGTGACTGTGTTACATTTTTTTAAAGGTGCCGTAGAACGTCTTTTTAAAAGATGTAATATAAGTCTAAGGTGTCCCCTAAATGTGTCTGTGACGTTTCAGCTCAAAATACCCCATAGATTTTTTTTAATTCATTTTTTTAACTGCCTATTTTGGGGCATCATTAAATATGCGCCGATTCAGGCTGCAGCCCCTTTAAATTCTCATGCTCCCCACCCCCGAGCTCGTGACTGCCTTAAACAGCATAAACAAAGTTCACACAGCTAATATAACCCTCAAAATGGATCTTTACAAAGTGTTTCTCATGCAGCATGTCTGATCGCGTAAGTACAGTATTTATTTGGATGTTTACATTTGATTCTGAATGAGTTTGAGGCTATGCTCCGTGGCTAACGGCTATTGCTACACTGTTGGAGAGATTTATAAAGAATGAAGTTGTGTTTATGCATTATACAGACTGCAAGTGTTTAAAAAATGAAAATAACTGTGAATGCAGTAAGAAACGATGGTAACTTTAACCACATTTAACAGTACATTAGCAAAATGCTAACAAAACATTTAGAAAGACAATTTACAAAAATCACTAAAAATATCATGGATCATGTCAGTTATTATTGCTCCATCTGCCATTTTTTGCCTTGCTTGCTTACCTAGTCTGATGATTCAGCTGTGCACAGATCCAGACGTTAATACTGGCTGCCCTTGTCTAATGCCTTGAACATGGGCTGGCATATGCAAATATTGGGGGCGTACATATTAATGATCCCGACTGTTACGTAACAGTCTGTGTTATGTTGAGATTCGCCTGTTCTTCGTAGGTCTTTTAAACAAATGAGATTTACATAAGAAGGTGGAAACAATGGTGTTTGAGACTCACTGTATGTCATTTCTATGTACTGAACTCTTGTTATTTAACTATGCTGAGGTAAATTCAATCTTTAATTCTAGGGTAATTTTTAATTCCTTTAAAGAAATCAATAATTTTTTTTCAGTAAGAAAGCATTAAATGCACCAAAAGTAACATTAAATACATTTTATTATTTCTATTCATAAAAGAATCCAAAAAACATTATCACCATTTCCTTAAAAATATTAAGCAGCACAACTGTTTTAATCATTGATAATAATAAGAAATATTTTTTTGAGCAGCAAATCAGCATATTAGAATGATTTCTGAAGGATCATGTGACACTGAAGACTGGAGTGATGATGCTGAAAATTCAGCTTTGCATCACAGGAATACATTACATTTTAAAAATATACTGTAGCTGTTAAAATAAAAACACATTTTAAATTGTAATCATATTTCACTATATTTTTTAAACTATAAAAATTTAAATGGTGGTAGAAGAGATTATTGTCATTATTATTAATTAATTCATTCATTTAGTTTTGTCTTTTATTGTATTGTTTTTTATTGTTCCATTTCCACCATTTTATAAAAGCCCTGAGCCAATGTGCACAATAATTTTCCCCATGGTTAGGAGGGTAATAGTAGGAAACCAAATGCGATACACAACTTCTCACAGCCTATTTCAAAAACATCAGCAAGACTTCGCCATCACTATACGTTTCACCATCAAGCCATTCATGATTTTGTCAAACGGTTTTCTGTGTCGACTGGATCACTGGAATATCTGTACGCGCTTTCGGTGGGCGGCAGCCATGTTGAGTTCAAACAGAAAGTCAGTGTGGCATTCTGAAACCCAGGAAGTGCCAAAGCTCATCAGGAAGCTTATGATGATAGACAGGCATTATTATTATTTCAATCTGAGATATACTCTTCCATATTCTTCGCGTGACAGCCCATCATAACGCTGACGGACTATCTCTGGCCTCAAACAGAGGATGATCTGCTGAAACCATGGTAACCAGATGAGTGACTGATTTGACGAGTGAAATAAATAGGCCTCTCCCGGAACCGATGAAGCGTGGAGCAAAAAAAGAAGCAGCGTTTCGGGGCAAAGACAGTGTGTAAACTTACTTTTAACCACTTTAAAAGGAGGCTTTTACCTCAGCTTCATTGTCACTCAGAGTAGGAATTCATTGTCATTTTGTGAGGGGATTTCAGAAAGTCTGCATTTTCTCCAGGACTAATCTGTATTTGTGAGGATTTGTGGCACTTAAGTCATTTTTCTCAGTCAGAAAAGCTCATTTTTGAGGGTTTATGTGAGGGGGTGTGCTCAGGATATGCACTCTATAGTGTAGGTAATGGGCTAATAATTAATGTTTGATATAATAATTGAATGTGATCCGTCCCCAGCTGTGCTGCCTTATACAGAATGGTATAATTACCATCCAGAGAGCCTTGGGGCAGCTTGTGCTTATTTAGAGTGAAAGCAGTTTTGTTTGCATGTAATAGTGAAGATTAGGCCACGCTTCTATCCAGTTTTCTCCCACCACTGTTGGCGAGAACAACTTTATTTTGTTGAGATTAGTCATAAGTCGAGAATATTCATGTTAAAAGGAGAGAACTGTAAAGCCAGAGTGCTTTCTTTGGGTGAACTAGATTTCTGAACCCACATTCCTGTCTTTGTTTTTTTTCCAGATGTGGAGGATTTGTTCAGATCACGGGAATGACATGACTAGAGGGTGATTCTAGACTGTTTCGAGCGCTCCGCTACAGATTTTAAAGATGAACGATGGAAAAACAGGGCTTCATAATTTATTCAGTGCCTCCTTGGATAAGACGTATGTTCTTATGTGCCAAAAGCAATTACATGCTGCGAGTAAATTTGTATGAGAAGGACATTTAAGAGAAGCACACAGCATGTTGCTAAAAATTGGTCCAGCCTTAGAGTTAAAGAAGTCTCTTTTCTTCTTCATACCTCGTTTTATCTTCTTCCACTTTTTTTTTTTTCCGATCCCGGTGCCAAAAATGTCTTACCGCATCATTTGTAAATGCAATTAATGTTGCAAACGCAGTGGCATAAGCTACAGTAGAATCAACCAAAAATCGCTTTTTGCACATTCTTGATCTTAGGCACTTTGCTCAAACACTTCCATCTGGAAGCCGAAGGAAGAGGTGAAATGGGGAGAATGTGAGTGTGTTTAGAGAGCGTCTGACTGTGTGACTTTCAGCTGTCCACTCAGACACCGTTTCAAGAGAGGCAGGAATGTAAACATAGGCAAACGCCTCTAAATCACTGGCTCTTAATGGACTCTCTGAGCTCAGATGGTCTAGTAGTGTGTGTGTGGGACTGTGTGAGTTAAAACACAATCAGACAGTCTGATGGAGGGGATGATGTGTGACACAGACACACTCAAAGGTAGGCGGTAGCTGGGAGGACTAACTGGCAGTGTTGAGCAATATAAAAATGTACAGTGGATAGCTAAGCTACACATTAAAGAGGTTACTGGAACGTTGAGAGAACATTAGTGGAATGTTAGGGAAATGTTTTGCAAACATGAAAAGAATGTTCTGTTTCTGTAAAGAAAACTTGTCTGGCTAAGCAATAATAAGCCCTAAAAATGTGTGTTTTGGGAATGTTCGGAACATTCTGAGAACCAAAAACGCTCCCAATGTTCCCAGTATGTTCTGGGAATCAAAAATTGTTAGCTAGCTAACAACACTAACAAGCGATAATGCTCTGTTTATTGTAATCGATAATTGCTCGAGTTGTTGAAAGCAGAGTGGATTCTGATTGGCTGTCACTGTTTTTATCACTCATTCGCTGGAAAAAATGAGTTCTGAAAGTGATGCAAACGCTATTGTTTCTCTGTGCCGTTATTGTTATAGTTGTGTTTTGGACTATGCTATTCTTTTATATTGGCAGTAGAACGATATTTAGAACTATATCCTTATCATTATAGTTATCGTCTTTGGTGTGAACGGGCCTTAAGTAACTTTGCAACTACAAGTCATCTAGTCAATAGAGTATTAATCAAAAGACTTGGAACGAATCTTACCCAAGTACTTTTAATATTTTTTACCCATTTCATTCTGGTTTTAGAGAACTACACAGAACTACATCTTCTTTGTTGAAGGTTATCAATGATGGTTATGTTCACAAATCAATGTAAAAGTATGTAAACGCTATGTTATATGTAAAAGTCTAAATTCAATATATTCATCACATAAAGTCTCTTCAGAAAATTTGGACTAAACAGTTCAACTCATACTTTTGTGATCTCTTTATAAACTTTTTGAAGCGTCAAGAAATCCCTCAGATTTCATTAGAAATATCTTCATTTGTGTTCTGAAGGTATTCATGTCTTGGAATGACATGAGGGTGAGTAAATTTATACAGAATTGTATTTTTTTGGGAAAACTATCCCTTTAATTTAGAGAAATGTTTCAAATCATTTAAGGTGTTCCACAGGGCTCCGTTTTGGGGCCTCTTCTTTTTGCTTTATATATGCTTGCCCTGTGGGTCATATTATTCAGAAACACAACTTATCTTATCATTTCTATGTCAATGACACTCAGACTCAGCTTTATCTTAGTGTTAAAAATAACAGCTGCTCTGTATCTAATCTGTTTGAATGTCTTTGACGTAAAATGCTGGACGGACATGATTTTTTTCTTTCTTTGTCCAATCAGTTCTGACTTCTGCCACTGTCAATCAGCTTGGTCCCCTCTCTTCTAACGTACGCGGCTGTGTCAAAAACCTTGGTGTTATTGTCGATCCCACATTGTGTTTTAATAAGCAGATCAGTGTTGCTGTGAAAAGTAGTTTCTTTCATTTAAGATCTATTGCTTGAATCAAGAAGATGCTTTCTAAGGAGAGCCTTGAAACTGTTATTCATGTATTTATAACATCAAGGTTAGCCTAATGATCATCTGGGTTTGCCTAAAGATCGCTCGCAATTGGTGCAAAATGCTGCAGCCAGATTATTGACTACAGCATCTGAAACGTGAGCACATTACACCTGGTTAAGTTCCTTGTTGATTTGAAATTTCTCTTTGTTTTTAAAGCGTTGCATGGACTTTCTACCCCATATATTTGTGATCCCTTAACCCCATATACTGCTTCAAGATCTCTTCGGTCATCTAGCAATTACTCCTCTCAGTCCCTCGTTCACGTTTTAAAGCTAAAGGTGACCAGGCTTTCTCAGTGGCTGCTCCCAGGCTCTGACATAGTCCCCCCTTTCCCATTTTAGATCTTCCTCTTCTATTTCTACGTTTAAATCCTCCTTGAAGACCCATTTTTATTAAATTCTTTTTGAGGGTGTAAAATTTTCATTTGTCCTCTAGGTTTTTGTATCTTTACATGTCTTTAAATCTGTTTTACATTTCTTGTACAGCACTTTGGTTTCAACATCTGTTGTTTTTAAATGTGTATAAATAAACTAAACTAAATGGCGAATGCAATTAAGCTATATATATATATGAAATATTGTTTGATGTAATGTTTACTTGAAAAGCTTCTCCAATATAAGAACAACAGAAACTAAATTGCCAGTTGCTGTGATATGTTTGTATGTTTATGAGGAGAGAGAGTTTTAACCTACACAGTTGTTCACAAGCTGTACATGCAGGTGTTGCACTTGATAAAGAGCTTCTTCGTTGCTGGCAATTAAGCGACAGGATGTATTTGCAGGTTTGTTTTAATTGATTGTCAGTAAATCACTTCATCCAGTGCTTTTTTTTTTTTCTGTTGCAAAGTATTGTTTTTCAGTTTTTCTTGATGAGCAACTGCTCCAAATGATTCAATGCGCAAGTGAGCTGTTTGAACGATTCTTATTGAATCACAAATCGATTGGTGGTGAATTAATGTGATTTTGATGTCATTTGAATATTTTCGTACAATTGACTTAAAACCCACTGAGGGTTTTATTTTTGGGGTGGACCTTTCTTTTGAAAATGCGTTTTCTTAAGACAAATCCTTCGCCACCGCCAAGACGTAAAATAGCTACATTTTTTCATAACATTGGGTTGGATTCTAAATATCCGACAGAAATTCTGAACATACAATTTTTGATTTTGAAAATATTGTCAGGAAAACTGTAACATTTGAGCATTTGTTAATGCTATCCCACTACCCCGAAATGTAGTTAAACTAACTGCTGGTCCATTTGTAGCTATACTGCTGCACAATATGAGTGAGGTTTACAGGCAGAGCAAATAAAGCCATCAGACAGAGAAATAGTTTTAGAAATACATATTTCCTGACAAGGACTGACAGACTCATTGCTTAGGTCCAGTATTAGGTCAAATTGCCTGGAAATCACCCATCACTAGATATTGTGGAATCAACTCGTTATTTTTTTTATTTTTTTTATTTATTTATTTTTTGCCACACTAAAAGTATTCTCATCGATTCATAATATTAAGGTTGAACCACTGTAGTAACATGAACTGTTTTAAATACATCTTTAGTACATTTCAGGGCATTTGAAAGTATTAATTATCTTGTTGTTAATGAAGTCCAGACTGAGCCATCGGATTTTATCAAAAATATCTTAATTTGTGTTCCGAAGATGAATGAAGGTCTTATGGGTGTGAAACGACATGAGGGTGAGTAATTAATGACAGAATTTTCATTTTTGGGTGAACTAACCCTTTAAGGACTAAAACAAATAGCTGGTAGGGACTACAACAAGCTTCTTCCCGGGTTGGTGACATCACAAAGCTCAAAATTTACATAAACCCCGCCTCTGAGAACACAGAACAAAGGGGGTGAGGCCATGTTGGGCTGCTTTAGAGAAGAGGAAGAGTTGTTGTAGTAGAGTGTTGTTGACATGCCGTCATTTTATGCGGGACTGCTTAACAAACGAGGGTCAATTCAATGCTGGATTTGCACAAAAGATGAACATGACGGCACATGCTAGTGGATGAGTTGAATCAACTCCACAGCAACTACATAAATGTATCCACTAACCATTCAGAAACGTCCAGTTTCATTCTAAAAGTTGTAACTTCTTCCTGAGTCTCTCCATCAGTGTCGACTCCGGTTTGAACAATGTAAGGCTGAACACCGTTACTGACAATCCTCATTTTGGCTGCGTGAGATTCTCCAGCTTTGTTGTTGTTGAGCTGTTAAAGCTCCGCCCTCTTCTGGAAAGGGGTCCGGGAGCAGCAGCTCATTTGCATTTAAAGGGACACACACAAAACGGTGTGTTTTTGCTCACACCCAAATGAGCAAAGCTATAATAAATGATCTATGGGGTATTTTGAGCTGAAACTTCACAGACACATTCTGGGGACACCTTAGACTTATATTACATCTTGTGAAAGGGGCATTATAGGTCCCCTTTAAAACAGCTCAAACATGCATTTTAGTCTGGGACTAGGCTTAAAGGTGCCATCGAACATTTTTTTACAAGATGTAATATAAGTCTAAGGTGTCCCCTGAATGTGTCTGTGAAGTTTCAGCTCAAAATACCCCATAGATTTTTTTAAATTAATTTTTTTAACTGCCTATTTTGGGGCATCATTAACTATGCACCGATTCAGGGCTGCTGGCCCTTTAAATCTCGTGCTCCCTGCCCATTGAGCTCGCGACTCTATAATACAGTGCATTTACAAAGTTCACACAGCTAATATAACCCTCAAATGAATCTTTACAAGATGTTCGTCATGTATGCTGCATGCATGCTTCGGGTCATGTGAGTATAGTATTTATTTGGATGTTTACATTTGATTCTGAATGAGTTTGATGGTGCTCCGTGGCTAAAGCTAACATTACACACTGTTGGAGAGATTTATAAAGAATGAAGTTGTGTTTATGAATTATACAGACTGCAAGTGTTTAAAAATGAAAATAGCTACAGCTCTTGTCTCCGTGAATACAGTAAGAAACGATGGTAACTTTAACCACCTTTAACAGTACATTAGCAACATGCTAACGAAACATTTAGAAAGACAATTTACAAATATCACTAAAAATATCATGTTATCATGGATCATGTCAGTTATTATTGCTCCATCTGCCATTTTTCACTGTTGTTCTTGCTTACCTAGTCTGTTGATTCGGCTGTGCACAGATCCAGATGTTAATACGGCCTGCCCTTGTCTAATGCCTTTCATAATGTTGGGAACATGGGCTGGCATATGCAAATATTGGGGGTGTACACCCTGACTGTTACGTAACAGTCGGTATTATGTTGAGATTCGCCTGTTCTTCTGAGGTCTTTTAAACAAATGAGATTTACATAAGAAGGAGGAAACAATGGAGTTTGAGACTCACTGTATGTCTTTTCCATGTACTGAACTCTTGTTATTCAACTATGGCAAGGTAAATTCAATTTTTAATTCTAGGGCACCTTTAAGCCTTGTCTGTGAAACTGGGGGATAATATTACTTTGTTATTTTCTTAACTTGCATAAAATATATTGTGGTCGGCGCATACCATGTTTATCCTCGCTGCAAGTGAAAAACATATTTCATGTAGTCTGGCTTGTATTTTCTTTCACCCTTCCACAGTTTTTATTTTATTCTTTTCAATGATTCCGCGCAACCTGTCCATGTTGGCATCTGGCTAATTTGGCTAGCTTCTACCAAGTGACAGATGAATTTCCGCCAAAATACAGATTGATTGGACGTACATCCTTTGACGTCAACAACTAAAATGGTTTCACCACTTTCTCTCTAAATGTCCAAAGAAGATCAATTATCCATATCCATATGAGCTGACACACTCACACAGCGGACAGCCGACCTGCTGTTACATTGAAATCTGACTTCATGTGCTTAGGTGCACACTCAGGCATTAATGCTCTTTTTTTTCTTCTTTGTGAAATCTCTTTGTTTCATGCATGATTTTTCTTTTTTATGTTGGCTAGAAGAGTCTCCAGCTGAGCGAATGGAGCACAATGCTCTATTTCTCTCTCTCATTCCCTCACACAGACAGTCACACAGACACAGGGTCTACCTCATCTCGATAACAAGTGTTCCTCTTGCTCACTTTATAGTGCAAATGGGTGTAATACTCAGAGGGGAGGCTGTGTCAGGGGAAATATGACTCTTCTGTCTCTGTATTATTCATAATCCACAACTTCTCAACCTCAGGCCGATTGTTGCCGCTCACGGGTGAAGATATTCACATGCTGAAATTAAGCTCCACGGGGGCCACGGCTGAAACAAAGGCACGGGCTGATGAGAACACACTGATGCACTGGTTAGATATGATGAATGTGTATTATTGAGTCAGGAGTTATTTCATGAAGTAGGCTTTATAAATTATGCTCAGTACTAAGTAAAGGGCAAAGAAAGGTGGATATTCTAGTGGGTGAGTTCTGCATAGAGAGCTAAATAATGTAAGGTTTCATTTTTCAGCTGGCTTTGCTAAGTTTGTCACTCTGCAAATTTTTGCTTTCTCCTATTGTCAGATAGAGGGACTCCTGACCTTGTTAGGGACACTGTTGCCATAGAAATGAGTGTTAAGGAAAACCAGATCTTGAGGGGATGACCCAAATTTGCACTAGAGCTGGGTATTGATACAGATTCTCTTTATGAATCTGATTCTGATTCACAAGCTCTTGCAGTTCTTCAATTCTGATTCCATTTTATTTGATCCTGATTCATTTAGGTTCAGGTTTCAGTTATCTACTTTTGGTTATATTTGAAAGACATTCTCTCTCTGCTACTGTAAATTACACATGACACTGATTCAAATTTGGCTCTTAAGAGTCATTTGTTTCAGACTACACTGGTCACACTGCATGTTGTTGAGTGACTAAAAAGAACTGGTTCTTAAGAGTCATTTGTTTTGGGAATCAGGCTACATTGGTTGTGCTGTATGTTTTTGATTCACTAAAAAGAACCAGTTTTTAAGAGTCATTTATTTGGGAATCAAACTTCACTGGTCATGCCATATGGTCATGATTCACTAAAAACAACCAGCTCTAAAGAATAATTTGTTCATAAATCATACTACATTGGTCACGTTGTATGGATTTGATTTAATAAAAAGAACTGGCTCTTAAGAGTCATTTGTTAGTGAATCACACTATTGGTTGCACTGTATGTTTTTGTTACAAAAAGACAACCAGCTCTTAAGAATCATTTGACATAAGTCATACTACACTGGATACGCTGTATGGTTTTGATTCACTAAAAAGAACCAGTTTTTAAGAATCATTTATTTGGGAATCAAACTTCACTGGTCATGCCATATGGTCATGATTCACTAAAAACAACCAGCTCTAAAGAATAATTTGTTCATAAATCATACTACATTGGTCACGTTGTATGGATTTGATTTAATAAAAAGAACTGGCTCTTAAGAGTCATTTGTTAGTGAATCACACTATTGGTTGCACTGTATGTTTTTGTTACAAAAAGACAACCAGCTCTTAAGAATCATTTGACATAAGTCATACTACACTGGATACGCTGTATGGTTTTGATTCACTAAAAAGAACCAGTTTTTAAGAATCATTTATTTGGGAATCAAACTTCACTGGTCATACCATATGGTCATGATTCACTACAAAACAAAGAATAATTTGTTCATAAATCATATTACCTCGGTCACGCTGAATGGTTTTGATTCACTAAAAAGAACTGCATTGGTCGTGCTGTAAGGTTTTAATTCAGTAAAAAGAACTGGTTCTTAAGAGTTGTTTGATAGTGAATCACACTACACTGATTTCACTGTATGTTTTTGATTTACAAAAAGACTAACAGCTCTAAAGAATAATTTGTTCGCAAGTCATCTACATTGGTCACACTGTGTGGTTTTGATTTACTAAAAAGAGCCAGTTCTTAAGAGTTATTTGTTTTGGGAATCAGGCTACATTGGTTGTGCTGTATGTTTTTGATTCACTAAAAAGAACCAGTTTTTAAGAGTCATTTATTTGGGAATCAAACTTCACTGGTCATGCCATATGGTCATGATTCACTAAAAACAACCAGCTCTAAAGAATAATTTGTTCATAAATCATACTACATTGGTCACGTTGTATGGTTTTGATTTAATAAAAAGAACTGGCTCTTAAGAGTCATTTGTTAGTGAATCACACTATTGGTTGCACTGTATGTTTGTGTTACAAAAAGACAACCAGCTCTTAAGAATCATTTGACGTAAGTCATACTACACGGATACGCTGTATGGTTTTGATTCACTAAAAAGAACCAGTTTTTAAGAATCATTTATTTGGGAATCAAACTTCACTGGTCATGCCATATGGTCATGATTCACTACAAAACAAAGAATAATTTGTTCATAAATCATATTACCTCGGTCACGCTGAATGGTTTTGATTCACTAAAAAGAACTGCATTGGTCATGCTGTAAGGTTTTAATTCAGTAAAAAAAAATGGTTCTTAAGAGTTGTTTGTTAGTGAATCACACTACACTGATTTCACTGTATGTTTTTGATTTACAAAAAGACTAACAGGTCTTAAGAATCATTTGTTCGCAAGTCGTCTACATTGGTCACACTGTGTGGTTTTGATTTACTAAAAAGAACCAGTTCTTAAGAGTTATTTGTTCGGGAATCAAACTACACTGGTCACGGCGTATGGAAAGGTTCACTAAAGACATCCAGCTCTAAACAATAATTTGTTCATAAATCATACTACATTGGTCATGCTGTATGGTTTTGATTCACTAAAAAGAACTGGCTCTTAAGAGTCGTTTGTTAGTGAATCACACTACACTGATTTCGCTATATGTTTTTGATTTACAAAAATACAACCAACTCTTGTAAATTGGTCACGCTGTATGGTTTTGATTCACTAAAAAGAACTGGCTCTTAAGAGTCATTTGTTAGTGAATCACACTATTGGTTGCACTGTATGTTTTTGTTACAATAAGACAACCAGCTCTTAAGAATCATTTGACAAAAGTCATACTACACTGGATAAGCTTGATTCACTAAAAAAAACTGTCTTCGAGAGTCATCTGTTGAAATCCACTGAAGAAATGAAACAACACTTTCACACAGCCACTGAAAATAGAATAAAATACAATATAATAAATAAATAAATATTTTTCCCAGCCAAATTAAGATTTAAATAGCCACTTTTTTGCCACAGAAGTACATTGTTTCAAGTTTCCGTTGGCTTCATACCAGAATGTTTGTTCGATTTCTCTATTTAAGGACACTTTGTCCTCTTATATGAGATGCTATTCAGTACAGCTTGCTGGAGAATCACAGGTGCTTTACTGAAAGTGGAATTCAGCCTTGAACAGGTGTGCCATAAAACTGATTTTAATGGACAGCAAAACCTGACCAGGCAAAGAGCTTCCTGGGATTTGGCAAACGTCAGTGTGTAAAGCGCTGAATGTCAAGCTTTTTCACAGGGAACATGCACAGGTTTGTTCATGTGGAATACAGATATCCTCATATCTCTGTCCCAAGTGTCCATCTGCCTTGTTTTGGCTGCCCCCTCTGTCACCAATCACAGATCTCCCTTCCATGCCTCCTTCTACACTAATTAGTCTTATGGCGTCTCTGGAACAGGCAGTGTGTAATTTGCTAATTACTCTTTTATTTGTTTATTTTGGCTTTCACTCTCACTTTTCTTTTGAATTGATTCGTCCTAATTAAAAGTTTGAAGCTTTGGGGAGTAAATAGACTGTTGTTTACTTCGGTTTACCCTCCTGTCTTGTTAAGCAACGGCAAACGGTCGAGACGGCAGGGAGGTGTCCTTTCCAAGCTATCAAGAAAAATGTGATGTTTCTTGCAAAGACACGGTAATGTTCAGAAGAATATCTTCAGTGAAACCGACCTGCTTTTATACCGCCGTAGAAATCAACCAGATGGACTGGCATCACAAGAGAGGTTTTTAGTCATATTGCTTAGCTCTTTGAATCGGCTCTTTTCAAGAACACTTTCTGCTGCATGGTTGTAGTACTGTTTGCTTCTTTTGGGGAAGATTAGGTTGTCAGGCACTTGATGTGTGTTCGGCGGGAACATAACGTAACGCCGTGGAATGGAGTGGAGGAGAGACTGGAGACCTAACCTGACAGGTAATCTGAGGAAACAAACCCAATATTTTCTCCCTCACACTGCATCTGAGTCCCTGGCCCTCCCTGCTGCTCACCGCCGCTCAATATTTCTCATTTAGGGAGGCGCTGACTCGGTAGGAATCAGAGCTGTGCTTCACTCGCGCCTCTGGGCAGGTCTGTGGGCTAAAGGGGCTGCCAGTGGAAGGTCAGATATTAGTCACCCTGGGGACAGATCCACTCCATCACCAGCTAGCAGCACAACAGGCTAACAGCTCAGCCTACTGGCAGCGCGAGAACAGACCAGGGGCTTATGGGAAAGTAAATCCCATAAACAAGGAATTGATCTGCTACGGAAAAAAAAGGGCAAAGGCAAAATCACATCGCTGATCTGTGCCCTAAATATTCATAAAGAGAGTTTTTGTAGATGCCTGTAACTGTACTGTGAATGTGTAATGCTGAGAACAGATGCGGTCCAGATACTCTGATGATGAAAGCACCGCTACCACACCCTCTGAAATTTGTCAGATTAAAGGAATCTCTAATATGAGTTGTCTGACCTTTTCAGAAGCAAAATATCTTGTATTAACCTCTTTGTAAATGACAGATGGATGAATTAGATGGGAAAAAAACACTATTAAGTGTCTGATAGTAGGCTTGGAACAGTTATAATAAGCAGAAACAACTGTTAAAGTTGACCTATAATGCCCCTTTTATAAGATGTAATATAAGTCTCTGGTGTCCCCAGAATGTCTTTGTGAAGTTTCAGCTAAAATTACCCCATGGATCATTGATTATAGCTTGCCAAATTTGCCCCTATTTGGGTGTGAGCAAAAACACACCTCTTGTGTGTGTCCCTTTAAATGCAAATGAGCTGCTGCTCCCGCCCCCTTTCCAGAAGAGGGCGGAGCTTTAACAGCTCAACAACAACAAAGCTGGAGAATCTCACACAGCCAAAATGAGGATTGTCAGTAATGGTGTTCAGCCTTACATTGTTCAAACCGGAGTCGACACTGATGGAGAGACTCAGGAAGAAGTTACAACTTTTAGAATGAAACTGGACGTTTCTGAATGGTTAGTGGATAAATTTATGCAGTTGCTGTGGAGTTGATTCAACTCATCGACTAGCATGTGTCGTCATTTTAATTTTTTGTGCAAATCCAGTGTTGAATTGACCCTCGTTTGTGAAGCAGTCCGGTGTAAAATGACGGCATGACAACAACACTCTACTACAACAACTCTTCCTCTTCTCTAAAGCAGCCCAACATGGCCTCACCCCTTTGTTGTGTGTTCTCAGGGGAGGGGTTTATGTAAATGTTAGGGTTAGTGATGTCACTAAAGTGGGAAGAAGCTCGTTGTAGTCCCTACTACTAATTCTTTAAAAGAAAATATCTCCCTTTGCATTGAACTTTGAGCGTTGTAACTTTGCAGATGTTGTTTATGCTTAAACAGCAACATTACACACTAACTAAAGTTAATCATAATCAACCACCCATTTAAGTGTTGCAAATGCAACAGTGTTGGGTCAAACTACTTTGTAACTACAAGCTACTCAGAAGTTAAAGTAGTTAAGCTACAGTAAAACTTACTGTACATTGCATACATGTTAAAGTGTAGCTAGCTACATTAATGATATTTATTCATATTTTTAACACAGATAAATGTATTGCTCTAAAAATCAATTCATGGGATCAGTCTCTTATTGTGCTTCATTAAAAAACAGTAAAACATTAAATTACAAATAATATATCTTTATCTCAATAAACAGTAAGCACAATAAGGAGTGCTGTTGTGTGTGCTTTTAATTAACTTAAAAAGACTCATTTGATTTACTTGACGTCTATTATTAAAGTTTTCTTTTAGTTCAGTTATATTTCTGTTATGCATGGAATTTGAGTTGATATGGTCATTTTATGTTAAGAAAACTTCCACCTTGTGGAACAGCTCATTCTGATATTGGGTGATCTGTGACGTCACACGGGCAAATACATTTATATATTACTGCCTCCAGAGCAAGACATCAATGAATAACTGTACATCACCACACCATAGAAAAAAAAGAAAAAAAAGAAAAGAAAAAAAACTCCAGGAGCCTCCTCAAGTAAGCGTACCCTAAAAGGGGGACAGATTGACAGAAAGAGAGACAAAAAGGGGAACAGACAATGACATGTATGGTTAGTCAGAGTATCTCAGACTGACAGCATGAATGGTAACTCTGATAAATGTTAACATTTGGAACATACCTTAGAAAGAGTTTGCTTGCTTTCAGGCCCGCTCTTTTCTTCTCCCATCTCTGTCCGAAGCGAGCTGCAGTCAGCTTTTGAGGAACTTTTCAATCTCTCCATCTGATGCACTGGCAGTACTTGCATTTCTTCGCACTGATTAAAAAAAAACAACAAAAAAAACAAAGATCAATCCCAATACTATACTGTTACCAATCCAGTTTCTTTCATCATCAACAAAAGACATCTTTGCACTGAAGTTGCATCTGGCATGGCATTTATGCTTATTTACACAGACTATTTCATGCTGTTCATGTACATGTATTTACACGCACACAAAATGCATAATGCAAATAAATAAATAAATAAACAAAAGCCCAACTAATTAGAGGGTGAAGCTGCAATATTATCACAAAAACATTATTGTTAATTATTGTTCCTGATATTGTAATAGTGATCATTACTGTTGATTAATAGAATGCTTTTGTGGTGGAAAAAAGCATGTCATATTCTGGCTACAGATGAAGCAATAAGAACCAATTATGAATTTATTAGAAAAATTAAGACTTCACATTGGTTATTTTAGTAGCTGGTGTCCTGCAGATTGTAGCTCCAAGTCCAAAACGCCTGCTAAATACAATTTACCACATTGTAAAAGGAGACCCACTCCCAGCATTCAACCTAAATTGGTTTGGGTCTGTGTGGCCATATTTCACCCAAACCAGACCAGCACTTATGGTCCATAATGTGGCTAAATGTGCTGTGTCTTAGTGCAAATCGGGCCAAATATGCACATCCAACTCCTAGCCAAATCTGGCAAACATTACTGGGCCAGAGCTGGCTCACTTTTGGTGAGCCACTGCCAGAACACAGCCGAATGAGCCGACACTCAGCCGCAATTGGCCCGATTGAGCTGGCTACCTGGGTAAACTCACTATATGACATAATAATGAACAAATGGATGTCCATAAAAAAGGCATTAGCAGCATACACAAAATCTTTATGTATGTCTGGAAGTAAAATGAGCTGATATTTTGTAATGCAATACCATCCCTGAATACAAAGGCTCTATATTTAAACACCCTGATACACATGCCCTGTCTGCACCAGCAACTCCATCTGGGCCTGTTTAAAAAAAAAAAAAATGGCACAAAACCACTTGCATGTTAAGAGAACGGCATGTGATTAATTGCCGTAATGATGAATGAATAGCAGGGGCTCGTTCTTCAGTGTTTACAGCAGGTTTAACTCCAGGGCCTCAGTGAGTCTTGGACTAGTCCCAGAGCTCACAACGGCGCTCTTTTCCTTCAAGTGCACTGTACACGCGAGGGGTGGGCCAAAATCCATCGCTCAAACGCGACCATACATCACCCTTCCACTTCCCCACAGACCCAACCTCCAATCCCAAACAGGACACAACAAAAACATACAAACGAGGAAGGGCCATGAAACGCCTTCTGCTAAATGCTACAAATTTTTTCACTCTTGCTTCTTACTCTTTCACGAGGGGAAAACCAGCGAGGAAAGGGGGGAAAAACGTGGAATGTATGTGGTAAATTATTCCAGCACTTGATGGAAATGACTTTGCTTCAAGTGCTGAGGGGAGCGCAGAGAGACGGCAGTAAAACACATTTGGAGTATTTTTCATTTTCAGGGGAGCGACTGTCTCCCTAAGGGTACAACCACACACAAACACACACGCAGGACTATAGAAATAGGGCTTTTCAGTCTACTTTATTCTCTTTTTTAAGGATTTAAGACGTGAAATTTGTGAACTGTTATTTGACGTTGTCATATTGCTTCAACTTCCCGCAAATACTGCCTCCCTACTGGTGCTGTTATTGTCTGTGATGAGGGGGAAGAGTGTAAAAGGACCATCACGCTGCCTTCAGGAGCACTGTCTGGGCTAGTCTGATTCAAAACATACAGGAGGGCTTCAGTGACTTACAGTAGCATGAGGAGACTGGCAAGATGCGGTCTAAAAAGACATGAAGCTGATGCTAACTTCCTAACTCTAGACCCTTCGGGTGTTTGCAAACAGTGATGATGTGTTTTGTGGATGGAGCCTACCTGATGGCAGAAAATGACAGTTCTACAGTAGCAGCAGGGGCATTTCCTTTGCTGGATGAGAAAATAACCCATATTACAAAAAAAAACAAACAATGCAAATATTACAAAATGTGACATTAAAAAGTGCATAAATCATTCATTTTTGTAAAGTAACACTGTCCAACCGTGACACCAGCGGGTAAAGTTACAGTGGGATTCCGCATCTCTCTTGCCTCCCCTGACCACATTAAGTTTTAACAGACCCCCTAAAGCATGCGTTGGGTTTGGTGGGGGGTAATTGAGAATGGAGGATGAGCATGCCTCCATTGCGTTATAATTGGATGTGTTTGGTTTGTGTAATAATTACTACCATTTTTTTTTTTTTGTGTGTGTGTGTGTGTGCGTTCGCAAATTGGTCTGAATAAATAAAATTATGTCATTAATGGAAGACTAATTAAAAATAAGTAAACGACTCAGCCACTTAGATCTCACCACTTTATGTCACGTCAAAATAAAGCTTGAAACGGCCTGAAAATGTGATGACTGGGTTTTTTTTAGTGAGCAATTAGCTTGGTGAAATTAAAGGTACATCTTTGTGTCTGTGACCAGTGTTTACCGAGCTTGTTGACTGAATGACTGTGTTCGGGAAAGTTACTTTTAGAAGCAAAATGCATTACAATATTGTGTTACACCCTAAAAAAGTAACTAATTAGTTACTTTTTATGAAAAGTAATGCGTTACATTACTTTTTTTTTTTTTTTCCACATGGTCTGGGCTTGTGTGTTTGTTTTTAAATAACAACAAAAAAAAGTTATATTTTTGGCAAATCTAAAGGCCGTTTCACATCAAAAGTGAAATAAATAAGCCTCAGGCTGAAGGAAATGCATATTTACACCTGTACAGAAGAGGGCACAGCTCAAACAAACCTTTCAGCTGTGCTGCCATTCTGGATTGAAGAAGAATAGGATACAAGAGAAGGAAGTTCAGCACTCTTATTTCTAAATCTATTTTTGTTGTTGTTGTTTAGTATGGTTCAATTGGATCATTGAAGGTCATCAGCAAAGACATTGGTTAATAAAGTGAGAATAAATACATAAAGTATATTTGTGTAATTTAATATATTTATTTATTACAGGTGTTACAAACTGCTCCGAGACTCAAAAGGTTGGAGATCCAAAGATCCTCAAGAATCGCACAGTTATTATCTCGCTGGTGAGTCATTTTACTGATTAATTCATCAGAGCAGTGCTGAAAAAACATTCCTGTGCGAGTGTGTGTCCATACTACTGTTATACAGTACGTGTGTACGTTTGAAAGATAGAGAGAGAGTGGGAGAGAGTATGCACTTTCAGGACACAATAAAATGTATTTTGTAGCAAAAAACATGACACTAATTTGTCATTTTCATCCTATAGTTATTTGCTTGGTCGGTGTCGTTGTGGGTTTTGTTTCTTTTACAGTTGTAGGCTGTAAGGACCTTTTGAAATAACTGAAATCACTTGGCAAAGTGATATGGAACTGTAATGCGGTCAAGACCTGCCTAGAACTACTTTAGCCGTGTGTTTCCTTGAAAATAATTGCACACCTTAGAATGTTGATCAACCATCAGATTCGAGCATTCAAAAGCCCATAGTATAAAATAAAATATACATTTGACGAAAGTGGTCCTGACTGAATATATTGTTTAAATTCTTAATACCTTTTTTATTGTTTTGGAATAAATATAAAATTGTGTAAAAGCAAAATTGTATTTGGTTTCTCTTCTTTAATATAATGTTTATTTAACAAGGAAATGTCAAGAAACGTCAGAATTGCAAAATATAAACTGCCTTTTTTCCCCCCCTCAGAATTGTGATATATAAACTCACAATTGAAAGGTATAAAGTCTGAATTGTGAAATATAGACTTGCATTTGAGAGAACAAAGTCAGAATTGTGTAATAAAAATGTTGTTTTTTAAAATCTTATCTATGAAAAATGTTATAGATTTATATATTGTTTCAAGCTATAACTGTAGGGCTAATAAATTATGTCCACAATGAACGGCATATGTGAATATTATAGTTTACATCAAATTTGTGCTTTAATAGTAGGGTAATAGTTGCAGTCCATCAGTCCAGTCTGTCCATTTAAATGCTTGCAACCTTAAACGTCTGCGTTTAGCTTCAAACGGCATCTTTGATGACGGTATTCTGTAGAAATTAAGAACGATTCTGACATCCAAAGGCATTTTTTTTCTCTTATTCTGAGGATTTCACCCATTTTCCACCACTTGTTACCACCGTTTCTCTGCCACCACAGTGCACATGCAGCTTCAGTGGTGTAACTGTGACGTCCTCTCCCAAATGGTCTATACAATTTACAGTACATCCTCTGTCCTGTGACCCGTACAGGAAAAGTTCACTCACCCCAAACCTTGTTCCAAATCTAACTTCTCCTTTTCTCTCCCCCTACAGAAAGAAGGTCATATGCTTTTGTGCTCCTCAGTGGAACACAAAAAGAGAAGTTAGATATAATGTTCATAATGAAAGTAAATTAAGGCATGACTTAAAAAAACTTTGAATATAGCGTAATTACATGTCAGAGAGGTTATTTCCGTATACATGCATCTTACTAATATTAGCATCTAAATATAGCTCTGTTTTATATATAAAAATAAGTTGAAATAGCAACATTAAACAACATTTGAAAAAAAAAAAAATATATATATATATGTAAAAAGCTGTGCAGTAAAGCAAAAATGCTCTGTGAGCATGTTCATTCCTAAGGTCATCTTCATAGCAAGGAAGGTCAACTCAGTTCACTTACATCTACACACAGCGCTGGTCTGAATGTTCTCCTGTAGCTGAGGCTACTTACAATGCCATTCTTACAAATCTACCTTGGCAGTTTTGCTGCAATTCACACTCACACAGCGATTGCGATTCACAGCTCAGTGAGGCAAATCCTTCAGCGATTGAGATTCACACCTTTACTAAAGCAACTCCCACAGCAATTCACAAGTTGCAGGATGTCATGATGTGTGATGCGCCTTTAGGATATCTTAAACAATGAGAAATCAGTGTGGTTATATCGAATTACCTCTACGTGACATTCAGCAGCAAGAAATGTAGTGCTCAGGCAGGGAAGCATCAAGCTACAATCAGCTGCAAACAATCAGATACCGTTACTAATAGGTTACTATAATAATAAATAACTGTTAAAAGGATAGGTCACATTAAAATGAAAATTAAGTCATAAATTACTCACCCTGGTGTTGTTCTAATGTCGTATGCCCTTTTATAAAACGGTTAGTTCCTGTCCTTGATTCTGATTGGTCAATAGCTGTGTTTTATTCACGATAAAACACGGCACCCAGCGGTTCTGTGTATCACTACGCAACACCCTTAGCAACCACTCTAAAGGCGGGTGTACTCTGTGCGATTTTGGCCATGATTTGGTCATCTTTTAATCCTAAAAGATATATAATTCAAGGCTAAAATCTAAAAGCTAGTTTGACATGTTCACAGACAGCCGGTTAATGACCGTTGCGATCAAATTTTACCTCCAACGAAAATCTGGCAGTGTCAGAAGATTTGGAGCACAGTTCTGCAGTGTGACTTCTCCTACGGTGAATGTCAAATTGTCTTCGTTTTTCAAGACAAGATGTGATCAAGCTTACTGTATTATGTAGAAGAGTGTTGTGAGAAAAAGATCGAGTGAATGAGTTTATTACCTGCATTCACATTTAGCATTTTCCTTCAGGTCAGTCCTATATTCATAATAAAAAATCAGTTTAAATGTCTGATGTATTATCTTGTCTTTTTAACAGTTAAGGGGTTTTCCCGTGACTGACAGCGCTAGTCAAAGCATTTGTCAGTTGCATCTTGTTCCGTGTTCACAACAATTCAGTCTTTTCAATATAAAATTTCTGACTCACACACTCATAAAGACAGTCTTTGCTGCCATCTAATGGCGTAATAATGTAACTTCTGTTGCTGTTCACGGTCAGGGACTATTTTTTCCGGCGGAAGGAAGGATTTAGTGAAAGTTTACTTCATGAAAGTTTCATTGATACATACTTTTGGCTTTAATATTGTATTGTGTGGTTACCGTTTTATAAAAGCAATAAAGGTACTCGAGGCTAGTGCTGTATCGTGAATAAGTCATGGCTGACGGGAGGCGGAGTGCCTGCAACCCCTTCAGCCGTGACTTATTCACGATATAACACAGCCTCGAGTACCTTATTGCTTACTTATGGACCACAAAAGAGAATAAAAAAAAAAAAAAAAAAATCCCGCTCACGCTCATTCATATAATGGCAGTGAATAGCGACCAGCATCAAGCTTTTAAAAAAGATGCAAAGTATGACTCTCATATAAAGAATTTTTAAAAATCTCCATTTCCATTGGTCGGCAGGCCCCAAACTCACACCATTGGTTGAGCCAAATTATTTAAAGATGCCCTAGAATTAAAAACTGAATTTATCTAGGCAGAGTTGAATAACAAGAGTTCAGTACATGGAAATGACATACAGTGAGTCTCAAACACCATTGTTTCCTCCTTCTTGTATAAATCTCATTTGTTTAAAAGACCTCCGAAGAACAGGCGAATCTGAACATAACACCGACTGTTACGTAACAGGCGGGATCATCAATATGTACGCCCCCAATATTTGCATATGCCAGCCCATGTTCACGGCATTACACAAGCCAGTATTAACGTCTGGATCTGTGCACAGCTGAATCATCAGACTAGGTAAGCAAGCAAGAACAACAGCGAAAAATGGCAGATGGAGCGATAATAACTGACATGATCCATGATAACATGATATTTTTTGTGATATTTGTAAACTGTCTTTCTAAATGTTTCGTTAGCATGTTGCTAATGTACTGTTACAGTAAATGTGGTTAAAGTTACCATTGTTTCTTACTGTATTCACAGAGACAAGAGCCGTCACTATTTTCATTTTTAAACACTTGCAGTCTGTATAATTCATAAACACAACTTCATTCTTTATAAATCTCTGCATGACGAACACTTTGTAAAGATCCATTTTGAGGGTTATATTAGCTGTGTGAACTTTGTTTATGCTGTTCAAGGCAAGCGCGAGGTCCGGGGGCGGAAAGCACGAGAATTTAAAGGGGCCGCAGCCTGATTTGGCGCATTTCTAATTATGCCTCAAAATAGGCAGTTAAAAAAAATTAATTTAAAAAAATCTATGGGGTATTTTGAGCTGAAATTTCACAGACACATTCAGGGGACACCTTAGACTTATATTACATCTTGTAAAAAAAACGTTCGATGGCACCTTTAACTTTTCAGGGAATTAACCTAAAATACCTTTCTTATAGTTGTTTCTGCATACTAAGCTATGACACAAGTATTTAAAAAAAATAAAAAACTGACTTTGAAGAGCACAGAATGAGATTAAAACTGAAGAAACGTCAGCATTGATGCTAATTTAACGAGGACAGGTCCATGCCGCAAGCAAGACTATACATTTTACGTGTGTTACATCATTTTTCCCGTCTATTTATACACAATTGCAGTGTCTTGAGGGGTCAAACCATATTTAAATGACAAATATGGATTTTTATACAAATACAAAATGTGTTTGGCATGCGTAGGCTATGTATTTACATAAAAATTGGGATTTGTATATGGATATGACACTGTTTCTGAGCACATGTTAGAAGAGGAGACAGGGAGAGTTGTAGATGTCAGGGCTTTCCTCCCACAGAACGGTAGAGATGGAGTGCAGCAGAGCTTTGATCTGGTCTAGTGAAGGAGTGTGTTTGTTAAACAGGAGCTGAGGACACACTACTGTTCTCTTGCCCAGTGAACTGAGCACACTTCTGCTGCTATCAGACTGCCGATGACTGTCTTCACCTGTACAGGTCAAGATAATCAGGACAGTAAAGAAATCATAAATTAAATGCAATCAAATTCACCCTGTTCTTTAGTCTACAGAGAAGTGAAATGCAATTACATTTTCTTTTACATCCTGTCGATGGCCGGGTGAGTGTGCGTCGCTTACCTGGGGAACACATGGCACCAGGATGCACTATGGAAAAAAAAAACAAGCAGGCGGAGTCAGTGTGATGCTTTGGGCAATGTTCTGCTGGGAAACCTTGGGTCCTGCCATCCATGTGGATGTTACTTTGACACGTACCACCTACCTAAGCATACCATGTACACCCTTTCATGGAAACGGTATTCCCTGGTGGCTGTGGCCTCTTTCAGCAGGATAATGCTCCTGCCACAAAGCAAACATGGTTCAGGAATGGTTTGAGGAGCACAACTACGAGTTTGAGGTGTTGATTTGACCTCCAAATTCCCCAGATCTCAATCAAGCATCTGTGGGATGTGCTGAACAAACAAGTCCGATCCATGGAGGCTCCACCTCGCAACTTACAGGACTTAAAGGATCTGCTGCTAACATCTTGGTGTCAGATACCACAGCACACCTTCAGGGGTCTAGAGGAGTCCATGCTTCGACGGGTCAGGGCTGTTTTGCAGCAAAATGGGGACCAACACAATATTAGGAAGGTGGTCATAATGTTATGCCTGGTCAGTGTAAATGATAGTGATGCACAGTATATATTGGCACCATATCAGTTATCTGACAATTTCTGCTTTATCTGCAGTTTTATTTCTTGATAAAGGTACAACAAGACTTTACAAATGTTGTTTTGAATTGTGCAGTAAACTCTGTTTCAGACCACACACACACTCTCTCTTATATAACACTCATTTAAATCCTCCGGATATCACTCTGAGCTCAAACACCTTGGTGGTCCTGGGCTGACTCTTATCTATGAAACTAAATTTTCCACCACCTCCTTAACATGCTGCGAAAGCCACTGCAGTGGAAGCCTGCTAAAATTAAACTAAACCTGTCAAAATTCAGAGATTATTTTTGCTACAGCAGAAGTATACACACTGCCTGCTGAAACACCAAACCATAACATTTCACCTTTGTTCATTTTCCATATATACAGCAGGGCCCTTAAATTGGACCTCTCTCCTGCACTGGTATTCATCGTTGTTTGTGTATTCTTCCTCAGGAGCTGTACTGTGTTTTCTCATTGCATTACAGCTTTGATGGATTTGCAAGGAAACGAAGCTTTGACGTCTTTACCCCTCCGCTCGACGGAGTCTGACGCCAGTTTGTCTTGTGCCCTGCGTCTGGCTTTCAAAGATCACTTTGGGAGAATCATGATTTTTATGAAAAATGACCATGGTAGGATATTCAAAAAGTGGTAAATGTTTCTACAGTGGAAGGATGCCTCGCAGCGGTGTGCGCTTTGATCTCGCTGGAATATATTCACGAGTTTTGCGCTTCTGTGACTCAAACCAATGTGAATGCTGATGACTCAAACCCAGAGCTGTAGTCCAAGCTCGTTTGTTTTGGCCAAATCCCTGTGTGAGTTTTTACTGCTGTCTGCTGTTGATACTCTCTGCACATTGTTTGCTAAATGTACGCAGCTGTTTAGATCATTCTTGTTATTACAGACTTGAAACCTTTATTCTAATGTGGTCAACGAGATCCGGGCTGAAATATTGTCTCTGGGACGGCAGCGCTGCATGTGCTTGGAAACTATTCAATCAGGTGTTATTTCTCAGCCTGTAATGAGGCTACAGAAATATGGTAATGAAACAGACCTCTGCATATTCAAGTTATGGATTAGCTGGGAGTATAAATGAATACATTAAGAAGTAATTTACTTTAAAGGCCATACCATACATAAACATGCAGATGCTGATCAGAGGCTGTGTTCACACACACACACACACTGTACATATACAGAGTATATGTGTAAACACAGTTGGCGTTTGCCCTTTTGATGTAATTTTAATATTTGTATTTATGGCCCAGCATTCCTGCTTACAGGAAGAGGGCTTCAACTGGGGGTTCGCCAATTATTGATTATTCTCAAACTAATTTTTGTGAGAAAATGAAAATGCATTAAACAAAAACAAACTATTAAAGGATTAGTTCACTTTCAAATGAAAATTAGCCCAAGCTTTACTCACCCTCAAGCCATCGTAGGTGTATATGACTTTCTTCTTTCTGATGGACATAATCAAAGAAATATTAATCAATATCCTGATGCAGCTGATCTGGGACCCACGAGTATGAGCTGAAGAAATTGTCTCCATCCACATCCATCCATCATAAACGTACTCAACACGGGTCCAGGGGGGTAATAAAGGCCTTCTGAAGCAAAGCAATGCGTTTGTATAAAAAATATCCATATTTATACAAGTTATGAAGTCCGATATCTAGCTTCCGCCAGAACGCCTTCCGTATTTAACTTACGGAAAAATGGAACTGGCGCTGCCTTAGTTCCATAAGTTGAATAGGGAAGGTGGAGGACATACAGCGGAAGCTTTTTGAAGAACACGGAAGGCGGAAGCACTTGCAAGGTGAGCATTTGCATTTGAAGCATATACATTTTTTTTTTTTTTTTTTTTTAAGAAAATGGCAGATTGTTTTGCTAGATAAGACTCTTATTCCTCGTCTGGTATTGTTTAAAGCCCTTTGAAGCTGCACTGAAACTGTAATTTTGACCTTGAACTGTTTGGGGTCTGTTGAAGTCCACTATAAGGAGAATAATCCTGGAATGTTTTCATCAAAAACCTTCATTTCTTTTCGACTGAAGAAAGAAAGACATAAACATCTTGGATGACATGGAGGTGAGTAAATTATCAGGAAACTTTAATTTGAAAGTGAACTAATCCTTTAAAATTAACTTCTAACACAGCTCAAGAAGCTAACACTCACAAATGTTCCTCCTAAATTAAAATGTACCTTTAAATTATGAATGAGAAGCAGTGAGAATGGAAATTCAGATGACTTAAAGGGGACATCGTATGAAATTATCACTTATTTGTTTTTATTTTTTGCATTTAGTTAGGTCTCAGTCATGTCTGCCAGCTGAGGAAAAAAAAAATAAAATATAGCTGCGAGCAGCGATGGCGGGCCCAAGCCCGGTGGCACCGCCACCCC
>NC_063054.1:1488666-1541166 GCF_018812025.1 Megalobrama amblycephala | reverse complement strand
CCTGTAGTAGACTGGCGGAGAGAGTTTTGGGCGTACTCGGCCCAACCCAGGAACTGGTTCCAAGAGTCCTGGTGGTCATGACAGAAGGTACGGAGGAAGCGGCCAATCTCCTGTACCTTCCTCTCCGTCTGCCCGTTCGACTGGGGGTGGTATCCGGAAGTCAGGCTAACGGCCACACCTAGGAGGGAGAAGAAGGACTTCCATACTCTGGATATGAACTGAGGCCCTCGGTCGGAGACAATATCCTCTGGAATTCCGAAGTATCTGAAGACTTGGTTAAAGAGTAGTTCGGCGGTCTCCATAGCAGTGGGCAGTCCAGGAAGTGGAATTAAACGGCATGACTTTGAGAAGCGGTCAACAACAACTAGGATGGTGGTGTTTCCTTCGGAGACAGGGAGATCAGTAATGAAGTCCACTCCTAGGTGTGACCATGGGCGATCAGGAACGGGCAGCGGAAGGAGTTTCCCAGCTGGCAGATGACGAGGAGACTTGGAGATGGCACACTCCCTACAGCCCTGCATGTACCTTCTGACATCTGCTGCCATCCCTAGCCACCAGAAGCGTTCTTTTAGCAACGAGAGGGTCTCATTGACCCCCGGGTGACCAGTGCCAAGTGACGTGTGAGCCGAGTGAATGGTGGGAGTGCGTCGTGTCCGTGGAAGGTAGAGCAAGCCAGGTGGACAGCCTGGCGGAGGGTTCGTGGAGGAGGGAATGGTCTCTTCTGACCAGGAGATGGGGTTTACGATGAGTGAGCTGGGTATGATGGGTTCTGGTTCCTCGTTTTTTTCCTCCGGAGCATGTAGGCGGGAAAGGGTGTCTGCCTTTACATTCTTTGTACCAGGGTGGAAGGAGATATATAGTATAGTTGAAGCGGGAGAAGAACATGGCCCAGCGAGCTTGTCGAGGATTTAATCTCTTTGCTGAATGGAGGTATTCCAGGTTTTTGTGATCCGTCAGTACCAGGAACGCATGTTTGGCTCCCTCCAGCCAATGCCTCCACTCTTCCAAGGCAAGCTTGATAGCAAGAAGTTCCCTGTTACCGATGGAGTAGTTGACTTCCGCCGGGCTGAGCTTGCGGGAGAAGAAGGCGCATGGATGGAGTCTACTTGGCGTCCCCTGCTGCTGCGATAACACCGCTCCCACTCCAGTAGTAGACGCGTCCACTTCAACGATGAACTGTTTTTCTGGGTCTGGATGTACGAGTAAGGGAGTGGTGGTGAAGGCTTCCTTGAGCTGGTTGAAGGCGTTGGTGGCCGCCGGGGTCCAGGACAGAGATTTGGGCTTATTGCGGAGCAGGCTAGTGAGTGGATGGGCGATGGAACTGTAACCTTTGATGAATCGTCTGTAGAAATTGGAGAAACCGAGGAAACGCTGGAGCTCTTTTATGGAGGTGGGTTCTGGCCAGTTGGTGATAGACTCCACCTTCCTCTCGTCCATCCGGATGCCACTGTGGTCGATGTTGTAACCCAGGAATGAGACAGATGGTTGGTGGAATGAACATTTCTCGGCCTTGAGGAACAGGTGGTATTGGCGTAGATGGGTGAGGACCTCCGCAACATGCTGGCGATGTTCGGCCTGGCTCCGGGAGTATATGAGTATGTCATCGATGTAGACAAGGACGAAGCGGTGGAGAAACTCCCGGAGCACCTCATGTATAAAGTCCTGGAATACGGAGGGGGTGTTGACTAGTCCATACGGCATGACCAAGTATTCGTAATGGCCAGTAGGAGTAATGAAGGCGGTCTTCCACTCGTCCCCCTCACGTATCCGGATGAGGTTGTATGCGCTGCGGAGGTCCAGCTTCGTGAACACAGTGGCACCACGGAGATGTTCCAGGGCCGCTGGGACGAGAGGAAGGGGGTACCGGAATTTCACTGTGATCTTGTTGAGTGCACGGTAGTCTATACAGGGCCGCAAGCCTCCGTCCTTTTTGGCCACAAAGAAGAAACTGGAAGCAGCAGGGGAAGTAGACGGCCTGATGTAACCTTGGGCGAGGGCTTCCTTGATGTAATCCTCCATGGCCTTCTCCTCCGGGATGGAAAGAGGGTATATCTTTCCTTTTGGCACTGGTTCACCCGGAAGCAGGTCGATGGCACAGTCCCATGGCCGGTGTGGAGGCAGCTTGGAAGCCCGTTGCGGGCAAAATACATCGCTGAAGGGGGCGTAACACTTAGGGATTTCGACGGAGCGTTGTTCAACAGGACTTTCGATGGACGTGGCGCAGAGAGAGAGGTCTGGTGATGGAGAAGGTGGAACTGGCAGGTCCATCGAACAGCTGGAGAAGCAAGTGTCGCCCCACTTCAGGATTTCGCCTGTCTTCCAGGAGATGGTCGGGTTGTGCTGCTCCAACCAGGGGCGCCCCAGAACCACGTCAGCGGTGGAGTCCTCCAGAACCAGCAGATGAGCTTCCTCTTGATGAAGTAGGCCAACTTGGAGGGTTACAGGTCCAGCCACGGTGCGGACACGCTTACGGCTCAGGGGTCGGCCGGTTATGGAGCAGATCTTGTAGATGGTCGGAGACGGAGTGGTCTTGATACGTAGCTGGCGACAGATGGCACCTGAGACGAAGTTGCCGGCGGACCCCGAGTCGATGAGCGCGACCACTGTAAGGGAGACATTGGCGGCAGTAAGATTGACGACAGTAGTGAGTGGTTTCATTTTGCGAGTAGCAGGAATAATGGCACTCACCAGGGGTCGCGGCGGTCGTGCCGTGCCTGGAGCGTTGTTCAACAGGACTTGAACAACGCTCCAGGTGTCACAGAACGGTCGGTGTCACAGAACCTGACGTGTCTGTGACACCGATCACATGTGGGAGAGCATCACCAAATTTTTCTCTGATCTTATTTTCTTCCTGAGTTATTCCATTTCGAATATTTTTTTTAATTATAATAAAAATTATTTTATCAGCAGTTTCTCAGCATAAAAATATCCAAATGTAATGTAATTTCTATTTTCTAAAAAAATTCTATCAAATGATACCTACCTTTTGACTCTCCTTGCATGTCCAGTCATGAGTCTTTACTTTTGTGTGTCACTCAGAAAAAAAAGGAGAAAAAAAAAACTCTAAAAAAGCCTTAAAAGACTTTAAAAGTCTTAAAGGGTTAATTACCTCAGTATCTGCAGCTGAGAGTTTGGCCTCTTCAGTCCATCAGAAAGAAGCTTTACTCCTGAATCCTGCAGGTCATTGTTACTCAGGTCCAGCTCTCTCAGGACACAGTTTGAGGATTGAAGAGCTGATGACAAACTCTTACAACACTGACTAGTGAGATTACAGTAAGTAAGACTGAAAGAGAACAGAACACACACATCACCAGTCAGATCATCTACAAACACACATCAACATTATGACCCGCTGATTGTAAATTATGTTTCATATGTTCTTAAATACCTCAGTATCTGCAGCTGACAGTTTGGACTCTTCAGTCCATCAGAAAGAAGCTTCACTCCTGAATCCTGCAGGTCATTGTAACTCAGGTACAGCTCTCTCAGAACACAGTCTGAGGATTGAAGAGCTGATGACAAACTCTCACAACACTGATCAGTGAGATTACAGTAAGTAAGACTGAAAGAGAACAGAACACACACATCACCAGTCAGATCATCTACAAACACACATCAACATTATGACCCGCTGATTGTAAATTATGTTTCATATGTTCTTAAATACCTCAGTATCTGCAGCTGACAGTTTGGACTCTTCAGTCCATCAGAAAGAAGCTTCACTGCTGAATTCTGCAGGTCATTGCTACTCAGGTCCAGCTCTCTCAGGACACCATTTAAGGATTGAAGAGCCGATGACAAACTCTCACAACACTGAACAGTGAGATTACAGGCAGGAAGTCTATAAGAGTTGACAGAAAATAAAACAATAATGAAATAACAATAATGTAAAGTATGTTGCCAGTAGTCTGTCGTCAGGAACCTGGAACAAAATATGTTTAACATTCCAGCCTGAATCAAAATAAAATGAGCTTGTGAGCATGAGAGGTAATCTGATCATTGTATCATTCAGGTTCATTAAAGGTGCAGTAAGTGATTTCTGAGAAAACATTTTTTTAACACATGAAACACAGAATGACAATAATATATTACATGCCAGGGAGCAATAAAATAATATGCCTTTTAAAAAGATTCACAGTTTTTACAGCTTTCTTATTGGAAGAGTCAGAAATCAAATACATATACAGTTTTAACTCTTCCAGAAAAAGGTTAAGGAAAAGCTTACACTTAAAATATTTACATTTGTGTGCAAAATATTTGACGAGAAACAAAATAAGATTGAGTAAATAAGAAAAGGTATCTCAGATATATACGAATAATCTTAGCTGCAAAGAAGGACATTACAATTAAATGGCTCCAGAAAGTGCCACCAACACTTGAGGAATGCTTACGGACAGTGAGGGAAATCTATGGAATGGAAAAAATAACAAACAGCTTACGACTCAAAATGAGTCTGTTTGTTGAACAGTGGAAACCCTTAATAAAAGAGCTGAGTGAGACATGGGGAGAAAACTTTTGAGCGCACTTTTCAATTTTTTTTTAAGATAGGCTGGTTAACTTTTTGTAATTTTTGAATATTTTGATCCCATCCAAGGTTGTTATTCTGTTTTTTTTTTTTTTTTTTAGTGGTGTACTGGCAATTTAAAAAAAAAAAAAATGTTATTTGTTTTTTATTATATGTTTTTCATTTTTCTCTTTATTATTCTTGTCATGCATTAAAAACGCAGTAACATTACAAAAGTTTATGTATAAATGTATAACTATGTACCTTTGCACTTTGTACATGTTTTGCAAGAAGTTGGTTAATAAAAAAAATAAGTTAAAAAAAAAAAAACATTTGGTGGGATAGCACTTCTTTGATCTTATTGTACAAAAAAAAATTTTTAGGACGAAACCCAAACTCTAGCCAAGTTATTTTCACCTACATATCTGTTCTAATAAAAGATGGCATTTGGACAAGAGACAACCTAATTTTGGAACAGAGCACGAATACTCCTATTATTTGATTTGGTGGTAAGGGATTATTTACCAATATATGTATCATATGCATTGAGATGTGGCACAATTTGAGAGAGCTTGTTATTAAATCTCTTCATAAACATAATAATCCCAAAAGGGATAGCTCCAAAAACAATAGCATATTCGTTTGCTGTAATTAGGATTTTATAATGTGAAAAAAATTCCTCATATTTTAAAGGAAATCCTTGGTCATTAAATAACTGACTTGCCGATTTTTTTAACCCAATTACCAAAATAGATTGGTTTATTCTTGTACAGCAAATCTCTGTTGTCCCAAATTATATAACTGTGTGGGGGAAAATATGCTTGTAAATTAAAGACCATTATAAGAGACATTGTTTGTGAAAGTAAGATAATTTAACAGGAATTTTGTCAGGATAATTAAATAACAGCAAAAATTTTAGACTACCTAATTTATAAAAAATTAAATGTGGTATAAAATTCCATAAAGAGGTGGGATTTTTAAGGTGTTGTTTAATCCAACTAATTTTAAATGTATAATTAAGGGTAGAGAAGCTGATCAAATTAAGTCCAGCTTTTTCATAAGAATTCATAACTACAGATTTTCTAATATAGTTTCTTATTTTTTCATAAGAAATTAAATTTTTTTGTTTTTTCAAAACCCATAATAAGTAACTTTATCTTTCACTGGGATGCCATCTATGTTTGTCAAACAAACAATTTTTGATTTAAAATAGATTTAAAATTTTTAAGTGTTAGTCTGATGCCAGAGAGAATAAACTTATAATATTAATAGCTAAAGAAACCTGAGCAGAGTTGCGTAAAAACAGTGTAGTATCATCTGCGAGTTGACTCAGTATGATCTCTCTATCTGCAATATTAATACCCTGTATAGCGCTTGCCTTAAGATAAACAGAAGTTGACCAGTTAATAAAAATAAATATGGTGAGATCGGGCAGCCGCGTAGCAAATTAAATCTGAGAGATGAGCCCATCATCAATTTAATAGAACAGTTTGCATTTACATAAAGTGTTTAAATAAATAGCTTTGATAAAAAAGAGACCCAAAACCCAAATTTTTCTAAGGCAAGAAAAAGAAACTTATGTTCAACAGAATCAAGTGATTTATAAAAGTCTAACAACAAAATAAAGCTCTCATATACAGTTAAATCAGAGTAATCAATAAGATCTAACAATATTATTTGAAATATGCCTACCCAATAAAAAAACAGACAGTGATTCATCTAGGGGTGTCCTCGACTAAGGATTTACATAGTCGAATCCGATTCGAATCAGATTGCCTATATTCGACTGATAGTCGAATCATAAAAGAGGGGGGGCTTTCCACTTGAAAAACAGCAGTCCACTAGAGAGTGCGCACAGACTTTGAAAGGTTCGCGCGCTGAACTGTGCACGAGATGGAGCGGGACACGGAAAATGAAGTAAGGCCTGGCTATAGTCTACCCGCGGCTTAAGACAACTTTTATTTTCTTTCACACACAGCACAGAGAAACATCTTTCTGCCTGTCAAGTGATAGACGAAACTGACAATGATTTTATCTTTTTTAAACAAATGAAAGGCAATGTGGATAAACATTCACAGCCAAGATGTACAGAACACTCTCAAAGATACAGAAGAAAATGAATAAAAACATTTTGGATCAATAAACTTTAAAATATATATATATTAATAACTGCAGAAAGGCCACACTGCAGATAGATATACATTTCATATGTCGGCAAATCAAATTACATCAGCTAAATTGTCTGTGCGAGCAAGCTTTAACTGATCTACAGCGCAACATTGATGCACCAAAAAAAAAAAAAATAAATAAATAAATAATTAATTTAATAAAAAAAATTATATATATTTTTTTATCAAACATTAATTTACAGAATTGAATTAGAACAGAATATACCGTTCTAATAAATGAAAATAGCCTACTTAAAAAAATGAAATATGATCAAGTCAAACTGCAAAATGCCTGAAGTGCAGGGGAACATATATTCAAAACACAAGCCAGAAATAGTTAAATTAGATAACCCAGAGTGATCAATAAATAAATTAAAAATAAATAAATTATTAAAATAACGAAAGTATAGCTAGAATTGTCAACTTGTCTTTTTAACTGCAGAGACAATAAACGCTAAACTGGAGTGACATTCACAGCATCCAAAATTTAAATTACATCCAGCTGAAATAGTTTGAAATCACTTGTAGCTACCCTACCTGATTGAGAGGCAAAAATCCAGTCTTTCACGCGATCTGCCTGTGTCCGTTTGAGTCTTTTCAAATAGCGCGCTATAGTCAGCTCGTTGGCCGGCAGAAGCGCGCCGCAGTGTTTGTCGTTGTTGAGTTCTAGGACATGAGCTGTTGGCACAACTTGTATCATACGTTTTTTTGATCATCTTTTACCATTTCAAAGTGCATCCAATTGTACACTTTATCCCAGACATTGTTGAAGATTTAATCCCTACCGTAAAGATGCTCATCTGCCGGTCACGGATCATGGAAGTGAAACTTAAATCGGTCACAGGTTGGATTTATTCACACACATTAAAAATATTTATTAAAAGCTTCTTTCTTTTCACATTTTTATTTATAGTATTAACATAATAGGCTGTATATTAACCTATTGGGAAAGAACCGGTATGTCTATGTAAAATCAGATATTGAGCACCCCCATATCTCTTCTCATAACACCTCTGCGACGATTCGACTGTGAGATTGGTAGTCGAATCAGGCTCCTCCTATCGAAGATTCGAATCGTCGACTATTCAGGGTCACCCCTAGATTCATCTATAATAGAATCTATTGCTTTTTTAAGACGTTTAGCAAAAATTAAGGCAAAAATTTTAATTAATTTAATCATTAATAAGACGACATATTGAGCACCACTTATCAAGACAAAGAACATCTTTTTTGGGTGTTGGGAGTAATGTAATAAGGCCTTGTGCGAGTGTAGGGGGGAGAGAGCCTTTTATAATACTTTCTCTGAAAACTTGCAAAAGAAAAGGAGCTAATTGTTTTGCGAATAATTTATAGAACTCCTGGAGATTCAAGTTTAAGACAATTAAAGGCTTCAATGACTTCCTCCAAACCAAGATGTAGGTCACATGTTTCTGTCTACCCCATTAATTTGACAAAAACTAGGTAATGAATTGAAGAAACATGTAGCTAATTGGCTGTTTATTAGTACTTATAAAGCAGATATTATATTCTACATGACCATATTCTACATCCCATAATCCTACCCAATACCTACACTTAACAACTACCTTACTAACTATCAATGAGCAGTGTTGTAAATAAATAAGAAGAAAACAAGCAACGCCTGGTGGAATGAAGTGTGCAACCAAACACAAGCCCACTACCATGCTTCTGTGGCATTGAGAAAAAACCGAAACAAGCAGTAATTACGAGTTTACTGAGGCAAAAGTCATAGTTAATAATAAGTTAATAGTGAGATTTGGACCCTAAACTGTGACCATTTGTCTTATTGTACCAAACTCTTACTGAACAGTGACCTCAAAACCAAGGTACGTACCGAACCATGACTTCTGTGTAGCTTTATAACTCTTATTAGGGGTGGGTATTGAATTCGATACTTTTTAGGTACTGACCAAATTGCCTCAATACTATTGAGTATTGAAAATTGTCTTGTCATTCGGTACCAAATTTCAATACCTCCGAATGGAGCCTGGTGAGAGGGGGTGAAGAAATGCTGTTGCTGTCTCGTTGAGCAATGTAATAACGTTGCGCTACATTGTTATTTATATTAAACTATGTGCATGAGAGAGACCCTATGTCCGGTTCGTGACGGCCTGCTGCTCGGGCTCTACAGCCGGAACCGAACAATGTACAGAGTTCCTTAAGCTAGTCGCATTCAAAACAGTATCTAAAGCCCTTGCATTCTTACTATCCTCAATTAAAGTTGGGAAGAGTGTCTCTAATTCTAAGATTTTCTCTGCAGACTATCTGCCTGCATTTATGACATGTGAATCCATTGTCGCTGTCAGAGAGAGCTATACTATGCATATGAGAGGCAGAGAAAGTAACAGCAAAAGGAGAGGATGACATGATTCACCGTGTTTTTAGACTAATCCGACTTACCACAGTTGTTTGATGGTGAGCTAACAAGGTAGCGAAATGCAGACAAGTTGTGATAGCGATTTAGATTAAAAGATTAAAAGCTAGCAAAGTCAAATTAATGTGATAGGCAAAAAAAAAAATTGTGATATATTTCTGCCATATCACCCACCCCTAGCTGAAAGCTGCTATTTTCTGTTTTTACAAAGCATATGCTATTAATAACAGCCTATTACTGCTGTTATTTATTGCTATTTCTTTTTTTTCTTGTATTTTTCTTGTTTTTTTATTTTAAATTATAGGTGTATAGGATATGTTTAAGATAAGTTTGTACAACATTTTTCTTCATATTTAATGCATAATTTCTGCAAAGATATTTAACAAATAACAAATCACGTGTTTTACTTTTACACCATGTTGATCACTTCAGGTGTGGTGCACTCGGAATACTTTAACTTTAACAGATGGTTGATAAAGAGAATGTTACTTGAATCATATTGTAGTTAAGTTTTTAAGTTGACTAGTTAAACATTAAAAAAAATAAAAATAAATACAGCCTATATAAGTGTTTCCCAACCCTGTTCCTAGAGGCACACCAGGGGTCCGTTCTTCAGTCCCTCGCTCAATACATCTGAGATGATTTGACAGATGCCAGATCCAGAAAACCAACCAAGTAAAATTTGGTTGACCGAGGCTCTTCTGCTTGACTAATGTTTGGTCAACTATTAGAGGGCAGCTCTACTGCTGTGCTTCAGATATTTAAAAAGAAAAATGTAGCAATGCTTTGCTGAAGATATAAAAATCTGAGTTTTGAATTATGAATCTGAGAGACTCCTCTGAGATTCACTGACTGCATTTGAACGCCTGCAGAACAGCACTTCAACACCTACTTTACCTGATCAGTTTCATAAGCATCCAGCAGCGATGAGTAGTGAGGAGACGAGGAGAGATGCAATGATGTTAGACAATCACAACAGCAGACATTTACTGACAAGAGTCAGACTGAGACTCGAAAATAATCATGATGTGCAAATATATATTTTTTGAGCAAAAACTTTAACATTATTAGTGCATTTCAATGAACACATTACATGGAAATAAAGCAATAAGTTAAGTTAACATTATTTAGTAAACTGATTTCCTCTCTAATGAAAAATAAACAATAAATGTAACCATTTATACGAAAAAATAATGTTTTGTTAAAGCTTTTGTAGCAAGAGCGCCGCCATCTTGAAGTTCTACAGCCTGTGACGTCACGGGGTTGGTTGTCTTGTTCAACAGATACAGTTAAAGACAGTGGAGGACAGATAGTGAAAGAGAAAGACAGTGACAGTGAAAGATGAAAATTGAAAAGCCACAATCAGGACCCCATACGGTGGATAATCTCCAAATGTTATCCCTAATCCCGCCATCTTCCTCGCCACAATCTTTTCTGGTCCTTTTGTATTACATGCAAGTAAGTTTTTAACCAACTTTTTCTTCACGGCTGGAGTCCTGAATTATTTTTGTTTGTCTTTTTTATCAGCCCAGAACTGCCTTGCAAACGGCGCTGGAGCCCTCTACTGGTCAACTACAGATATTATGAGTTTATCTACTAGTAACCATTACAGCAACTAGTAAAACGCAGAAAAATCAAAAACTAGAGTCAAAAATATACTAAATTGTACTATTTAGAAAAATCTATTAGTTAATAATATTATAATAATAATATTAATATTAATCATAAATTGATAATAATAATAATATTGTATACTAATATTCTTCATTAATCCAACCAACCAACCCCGTGACATCACCGGTTGTAGAACTGCAAGATGGTGGCGCTCTTGCTACAAAAGCTAAAGCTTTTCTTTAAATGGTTACATTTATTGTGTTTGTTATATAAAATCTGTTTATTAAATAATGTTTATTTAGGATTTCATTTAGGAAATGGTGCTCAATTCATTATTAAAAATTATTTTTCATTTGTTAATGATTAACACTCACAGAGCTTTTCTGCAGTTGATCACAGCTGGTATCAGTCTTCTTCTCCCCTCATCTGATGTGTTGTATTTCTTGGTGTTCAGCTCATCCAGCACCTCCTCTGATAT
This sequence comes from Megalobrama amblycephala, assembly GCF_018812025.1. NCBI lineage: Eukaryota > Metazoa > Chordata > Actinopteri > Cypriniformes > Xenocyprididae > Megalobrama > Megalobrama amblycephala. The sequence goes on along the minus strand of NC_063054.1, from coordinate 1,530,007 downwards.
CTGAAGCATGTAGGCGATTGTTGAGCAGTGAGCAGGAGAGAGTTTCTTCTCTGAGTGTTTGTCTGATTTCACAAACTCCTGAATCTCTCTGGACAGAGTCTGATCTTTCACTTCCAGCAGACAGAGGAACAGATTGATGGATTGACCAGTGGAGAGTCCATGCCCATCTTTGATCTTCAGTTGAATGTCCTGTGTGGTTTCTCTGATGTTCTCTGAGCTTTTCTCTGTGCATGTCAGTAGATCCTGTAAGAGTCTCTGATTGGACTCCAGTGAGACGCCCAGCAGGAACCGCAGGAACAGATCCAGCTGTCCATTCTTGCTCTCAAGGGCTTTATCTACTGCTGATGTTAGTAGATCATACAGAGACTCTTTATCAGATCTACAAAATCTGAATTCATGCAGTGGTTCCTTGTTCTTCGTTAAATAGCAGTAAAACACATAGAAAGCAGCGAGAAACTCCTGAACGCTCAGATGAATGAAGCTGTAGACTTTCCTCTGATGAATCACAGATTCCTCCTTAAAGATCTCAGTGCAAATTCCAGAATACACTGAGGCGTCAGTGACGTCTATGCCGCTCTCTCTCAGGTCCTCCTCATAGAACATCACATTGCCCTTCATGAGCTGTTTGAAAGCCACTTCAGCAAGTTTCACAATCACTTCTCTGTTAGACTGCAGGAGATTCTCTGGATCTCTCTCTTCATACTTCTGATTTCTCATGTTGATCTGAATCAGCAGGAAGTGGATGTACATTTCAGTCAGAGTTTGAGGGATTTCAGCACCCAGATCTTCTTTCAGGAGCTTCTGAAGCACAGTGGATGAGATCCAGCAGAAGACGGGTATGTGGCACATGATGTGGAGGCTTCTTGCTCTCATGATGTGTGAGATGATTCTGCTGGCCTGATGCTCGTCACTGATTCTCTTCCTGAAATATTCCTTCTTCTGAGGCTCACTGAATCCCTGAATCTCTGTCAGACGGTTGATGTATTTGGAGGGGATCTGATTGGCTGCTGCTGGTCTGGAGGTGATCCAGATGAGAGCAGAGGGAAGCAGATCTCCTTTCATGAGCTTTGACATCAACACACCCACTGATGAAGTCTCGTTCACATCAGAAACTTTCTTTTTGCCTGAAAACATCAGTGTGATTCTGCTTTCATCCAGACCATCAAAGATGAACACAACTTTACACTCCTCATAAATCTTTGAGTCCAGATCTTGAAGTTCAGGATGAAAGTCCAGCAGAAGTCTGTGAAGACTGTACTTATGATCTCGGACCAAGTTCAGCTCTCGAAATGGAAGCACAAACATGAAATCTACATCCTGATTGGCTTTTCCCTCTGTCCAGTCCAGAATGAACTTCTGCACAGAAACGGTTTTTCCGATTCCAGCGATTCCTTTAGTAAGAACAGTCTTGATCTGGTGTTTCTCCTCACATCCTGGTTCAGGTGAGGCTTTAAAGATGTCATTGCAGTAGATTGGAGTGTCTTGTGAGTGTTGTGTTCTGGCTGTTTTCTCCATCTGTAAAACCTCATGTTGTTTATTCACTCCTTCACTCTCTCCCTCTATGATGTAGAGCTGTGTGTAGATCCTGTTCAGGAGGGTTTCATTCTCTTTGAGTTTCAGTCCCTCAAATAATCTCTCATACTTGTTCTTCATGCTGGTTTTGTGTCGGTCTTTGACTCTCTGTAGTTCATTATTTATTGGTTGATCATGTCTATTCAGGGACGCCGTAACATTCCTTAAAATTTTGTTCAGACAGAAGATTGAGATGGCTCCTCGAGAGATGCTTCGCTCTCCATCTACTCTGCTGAAATAACACAAGTAGAACAGATTAAAACTACATGACATATTGCTTCAAAGCAGCTTCACAGATAAGAATAAAAATTCAAAGAAAAGAAAAACAGTGCCTTTCAATCCTCCAGTGAGCAGCTAAAGGTGACAGAGACCAGGAACAAACTCACTAAAAGGTTTAAGTAAGAAAAGAGGAAAAAGCCAAAACCTCATCCTCAATCTGAAATAAGAGATTCTGTTAGGCAATAAGTTTCTTATCTCTGGACACCTGGATCAAAGTTCATTTTCTATCACTGAACGTTTGTCCGCAGGTGAAATCAGAAATAAAAACCAAACTCATCTCTCTGTATGCATTTAGTGTGTTTTGACTCTCACATTATTTGCTTCCTCCTAGTTTCACTGGAGCAGTTAAATCACCAACTTCATGTTTATACTCACAGTTGATCAGGAGTCACTGTTTCATCACTGAATTTAAGAGGAGGATCCATGGATCCGTCACTCTTCATAGACACATAGCTGGAAGATCTCCGTCTCTTCCTCTTCCTGTAGATACTGAGAAAACACACCAAAATAATTCTACTTTTAGTTCTGCCTGCTGTTTTATTTATCATAAGTCATTTTGTTTTCTCTAATACCCTTTTCCATTCACTGAATGTTTGTCCACAGAATTTATAATTTTTTTTATTGTTTTGATATCGTTTTAACAAAAATGACGAAGACAAACAATCAGCCATTACAACAGCAAAAAATCAAAATAACAGTGTAAAAAAAAAATTAATAATAATAATATGATGAAAATGACAGAGATACAGAAAACATATTTGAGACATAGTATGTTTCAAAATATAAGCAAGACTATACATGTGTGATAAAGAACATTTGAGGTTATCGTCACAGGAAGCATCAGTGAATGGTATTATTGTATACATTGATTTCTTGTTTATTTTGTGTAATGATTTGGATGTGATTTGTTTATGAAAACAGTATCAATGTCTAGTGTTCAAAGTGTGTGGGTAAATGAAAGAAACAGAGACTTTGATGGTTTCATATTTATTTTATTTTGATTCCAATATTCAAGTAATAATAAAAAAAGTGCTAAATTACCTAATAAACTGTATGCCTCACTGTGTGGAAGAAACTGGGATCATTCTTTTGTGCAAGGCATTAGGCTTGGCATACACATTACTTTCCTAACTTTGTAAAACAAAACAAACAGACACAAATGTAGTGAATTATTTATTAAATAATCATGCATCAGTGCAATAACTGTAAATAAACCAATAGCTTCACTAGCTTAGTAGACATTCAGAATAAACAGGAGTGCAGCTGACTCCATCCATGACTCATGGCTTGTTTTTTATGAATGTTTGAGTCATACATGACATAAACTAAATATATTTATATATAAATATAGGCTATACTATAAAATTAAAAGACATTTCTTTTAAATTTATAGCGGAGTTTTTTTTTTTTTTTTTTAATGGAGGCAGCAACATATGATAGATAGGACAGAACAAAAAATGCTATTAACAAATCTTTCATTAACGGCTCCCATACAGAGCGGCACAAAGCCCTTATGCAGAATGACCTGTGTGCAGAATGATGCACGTGAAGCATCATGGAGTCACAGTGCGCAGCATTGAAAAGTTCAAAGCACAAAGTGAACATATATTGATGCGTATTGTATTACCGGTATCATTGTCTACAGATGAAGTATAATAATAGAAACATTGATTCATCTTGGAGAGAGTTTCATTGTGTTGACTGTCGTAACCGAACACACAATTTGAATCCTGAATGGAGAATGTCTCCCTCCACACTGCGGCTGTCAGTCATTTACGTTAACTTTACTTTAACGACTTAAATATTTATCTGTACCTCAAATTAAACTATGGAATGGCTTCAAAACATTTGGAATATAGTGCATGGAAACTTTCTGGAGCTTTTGAATGTTTTTGTGCCTTTTGTGGAGCTTAAGAATAACACTGGATAGTACACGCACAATATCGGATTTGGTTCTGTCCCATCTGGCCGATACCCAATCCAGCAAAAATGGCGGTACTGGAGCCGATACCCGATCTGAGTATTGGATCGGTGCATCCCTATTTTGAATACGTGTTTGTGTAATACATTTCAGATTATAGCTTTCCTATCTGGTCCTGTTTTGTGAGGGGTGGGCTCTGATGACGAGGATGTCTGGAATTCTCCTTTAATTAGTGGTTTTTACCATTTATGGGTGCAGAGATAGATATAAGTGCTTTAAGTGGTTATACTTTAGTTTGGTATATGTATTGTTATTTTGATCAATAATGATATGAGTCAGTGAGTAAGTGTCTGAATGTGCATTTATATGAATTTGATAGAATGATGATGCTTTATGGTAGCAAAGTGTGTTAAACTGTGTTAAAACTTTGTTAAACTCGCGCAGCCACTGTTCAAAGAATAAAAGCTAGTCCACAGTCTAGTAAACGTTTCTTGCTTGCGCCAAATGGAAAACATAATGAGACAGGAGAGACTCAAACATTACATTATTGAACACTGAACGGTCCATGCATGTGGATTTGGATAAAACAGTTAATCGCTTAAATGCCGTGCCTGTTTAATGCCGTTTATCCCTTCACAGTGGTGTATAAAGGACGGGCACGCAGGGCTATTAAAATATTCTTCTTATTATCATGCTACTTTTATTATTAAATTAATATTACAATTCATTTGCACCGCAGTATATAGCGCATTGCCACATAACCGACTCACTGCAAGGATAATAAAACATTAGTTAGATTTAGTTAGTTAGTTTACTCCTCATTTAAAAACAACTTGTTTAACACAAAATACTTCTCGGTTCAAGAAAAGTACTATTTTACCTCATTGTTCCTCCTTGGCTAAATTCAATTCGACCATCAGTTTTCACGCTTTTATGTGAAAAAAAAAGCTTCAAAAATTAAATATTTCTTGTGCACTTTAGTTAGATAAATTTAATAAAAAATGAGTTCCCTTGGCGATACTACATGAGTACTGCATCGTTCGTCTTATTAATTAATACTGATTATTAATAAGACAAGATGCTATAGGGAAAACTCCTTTATCTCAGATTCTGAAGCCTTTATACAATCACGCAGTGTGAACTGCACGGCCATTGGTTCGTGAAGTTAAAGAAAACGAACCAATGAAGGTGCGGAATGCGCAAGCCAATGGTGAGCGAGCCCGCTCGAGCCTGCCAAAAGGGACGGGGTGTCGGGCTATATAAGCGGCCATCTCACCATGGTAAATCGATTCATTCTCCTTCAACTGAAAGCAGCTGGATTCGCCGCTGATTAACTCAATGCTCTGCAGCAGTTTGATCAGCTCGCTGCTCTATATTCTGCTCACCACTCTCTAGCAGCCTGTTGCCCACCACTTCGCAGCAGCCAGATCAGCTCACCGGTCTCAAGCATCTCTGTTCCTTCGTCCCCAAACCGGCTGCAGTGCGAGTGCACTACATTGTATCCATCGCAACGCTGTTACTCCTAAAAGAGCTTTTTCTAAAGAGCAAATTTCTGCAACGTTGTTACAAATGTCGCGCCACGATTGTGGCATGTGCTAAGCCCCTCTGCACGCTGATGATTGGCACAGTGAGTGCATGTGATGTCTGGGCAAGTCCCACGCAGAAAGCCGTGCTCACTGAAGCGACCTGCTCTACCCTGCGAGGGTATGAGCCTCGCCTCTCTGCGCTTGCAGATAGTGTTCTTTTCAGAACGTGACTCCACCCCTCGCGCCCTCCCGTTTTTATCCTCCCAGGAGCCTGTGAGGAAAAAACAGCGGGGCAGAGGATCCCAGCGCTCGGATGAGAGTGAGCTCACATTGGCTCAGATCCCGCGTGCCTCACTGTCTCACAGGTTTCCCCCATCCATTTCTCCCGCCCAGACCAATGCTCCTCTGCCATCGCGAGCGACTTGGTATCATTCAGGGGATCTGATGATGAGCTGCAGGACGACAGCATGTCCTTGGCGGTTTCAGATGCCGAGGAGTCGTCGGGCTCACTTCCTGACCCCACCCCCTTGCCGTCTTTGGAACAGATTGACGCCAGGCCATCAATTGACTCAGAGCTCACCCGTGTGCTGTCTAAAGCAGTTGAGCAGCTCGGTCTGGAGTGGTCTGTGCCTGAGGAACCCACATACAGCCGCTTAGATGAGTGGTTCCTTCCGGCCCAAGATAGCGTTGGACCCTGTGCCTGAGAAGTTGGCCTGATGTTCAAGAGAGGAAGAGGAGGAGGCCAAGTCCCGCCATGGCCAGAGCACCCTCCAAAATACCTCGCCCAGTTTTCCTGTCACCCTGTTCAGTTCTGGGTCCTCAAAAAAAAGTGTTTGTTGCATAAAAAACAAACATACTCAAAAAGAGAGAAAATTTCCTTTTCCACCCAATACACGCACCACAGTCCCTCACAGCTACTTAGTTCCAGAACCAATTCAGCCCCTCGCCACATGGGCCAAGGCCTGGCAGGCCATCCCCTGAGTGTCAGCTTGGGTTCTGAATAAAATAAAACAAGGTTATGTACTCCAATTCACTCAAAGGGCCTGTTTTTCAATGCCATGGTCCAAACCTCTGTGGAAAGCAAACTCTCCTTGTTTAGAGTGAACTCTTGGTATTTCTAACTGATGTCATCTTATTGATCTAAGTGATCGGTTTATATTCTCTGAGCATATCTGCCATGTATTGTGGTACTTTAAAATCAATTCTAAATGCAACGAAGCCAGTGCATGGACCTGAGGACTGGTGTGATGTGTGTGATACGAGAATACTTTTTATGCACCAAAAAAACAAAATAATGACTTTATTCAACAATATCTAGTGATGGGCGATCTCAAAACATGAATCAGAGGTTCGGAGTGTGAATCAAACTGCCAAATTCACATGAACCATTGAAATTTCGAAACAGTTATGACACAATCAAGCCTTGTTTACTGAAATCACATGACTTTCACACTTCGAAACACTGATTCGAAACAAAAGATTTGTAAAGCTTTGATGCTTCATGAAGCAGTGTTTTGAAATCGCCCATCACTAGATATTGTTGAATAAAGTCGTTATTTAGTTTTTTTGGTGCACAAATAGTATTCTCATCACTTCATAACATTAAGGTTGAACCACTGCAGTCACATGACTGTTTTAAATAAGTCTTTGGTAGCTTTCTGGACATTGAAAGTGTTAATTGTCTTGCTGGCAATGCAGGCCTCACTGAGCGATCAGATTTAATAAAAAATATGTTAATTTGTGTTCTGAAGATAAACGAAGGTCTTACGGATGTGAAATGACACAAAGGTGAGTAATTAATGGCAGAATTTTCATTTTTGGGTAACTAACCCATTAATGAAAGAGTCATTTAGAATCTTTTGCATATGCCGACCTTCTTCCGCAATGACTTTGGCAACGTTTTTAAGCAAAGCTCCATGTGAAAAGTCAGGTAATAAACTGATGATCTGATGCTGCTTACCGGAAGCCCGGTAACTCAGATTTGAGTTGAAATCAGAAATAAAAACTGAACTCATCTCTATATGTGCATTCAGTGTGTTTTTGACTCTCACATTATTTGTCTCCTTCTAGTTTCACTGGAGCAGTTAAATCACCAACTTCATGTTTATACTCACAGTTGATCAGAAGTCACTGATTCATCACTGAATTTAAGAGGAGGATCCATGGATCCGTCACTCTTCAGAGACACACTGGGTTCTGCAGATGAAGATCTCTTCTCTCTGTTCTCCATAATGAGAAACTGACTTCAGACCTGCTTATGGAAACACAGAGAATAAATCATACATAATGTTTTAATTACTCCAGTAATTCTAGTGAAAATAAATCTTAATTCTACACAGACATTCTGGAGAATTTGGTGCTTCAGATTTTGTAGCTTCATTTTCTGGAGGATCTTTTCTTATGATGTCCATAAAGTAATGGTTTCCTGACTGTGGAAGAACCAGATCTGAACCCACTGAATCGCTTTGAGATGAACTGATCAGTGATCCAGACCCCATTACATAACATCACTGTCTGACCTCACTGATGCTCTTTTGTCTTATTGAACATTGATCTTCAACATCATGAGAAAAAGCCTGAATCTCTCTCTGTTCAGAGGGTTCATGTGTTTTCTGCTGATTCTGTGCCAGTGCTCATATCAACTAACTGATAATCACATCTGTTGATGATTATTTTCATTACTGATTTTTAGTTGTTAAAGCACTAGTGGGGAGAAAAACAAAACAAAACATAAAGCGTCCTTATTTAAGTAAATTAAAAGAATTGGCTAAAAAATTATTACTGGTTACAGGCAGAATAACTGCTTAAGGCACACCAACATATCCTGAAGGAAATAAAATTATCAAATGTAAAATAAGGTGTTCTGTTTCAAGTTCAGTCATGAAGTATGCTATTGTTTTGTTTGTTTTGGAAACCCGTTTTTTCTTCAAGACTGGTCATAACATTTAAGTAAGTTTCATAAAAAGGTAGATTGGTCGAATATAAATCCGAAAAATAACTGATTAACCCTAAGTCATTGTTCTTATCACATAGGGGACCAAGAGCCAGTCGTTTAAGTACAAATACAAATATGCAACAGCCTATAGTGCATTCATTTTGCAAAATGATCCTCTTTAAGTTCATTTTTGTAGCTTACTAATAAGTTTTTGTACACTGGACCGCTTTTCTATTAAGGTACATTTTTACAATCTGTTTTATTGACACCTTTCCACGATTGAAACACTGATTGATCATCATGACATGTGAGATGATACCGATTTCGGTAAGGTGAACAGTATATTTCAACATACCACGGATGCTCACTCATGTTTAATTCGTGTTGTAACTAGTAAAGCGAAAGAGATGATCGGTTCACGTGCGCTCTGCTTGTGTGTGTGTGTGTGTGTGTGTTCCTTTTTGGAAAAGGATTATTGTGCCTTTAGTCTTATAAACAACAGATAAAGTAATATTAATCTATTTTCTATTTATGTGGTAGTGCATTGCTGCTGAATAAAATTAATAAGTCATCAATATTCAATAGTCTGAAGTTACGTTTGCTGAACTACTAGCTACTAGAGTAATCAAAATAACATGCAGTGCGATATTTTAAAATATATAGTTGATTGTGTACATACTATAAACAGTGCCGTCTCGTGGTGTCTCTCTCCTTCTGTTTGAAAACCGCAATCTGCTCGAATGAGTGATTGACAGCGCTCTGTTCCAATGGCGTTGGGCATTGTCAGGTTGACAGCAGGGGGGCGGTTCCACACCGTGCCACCCCTCTAGACACGCCCCTGCTCTTAAGATGAACTTGAGCTTTAAATTTATGATAGAAAGCAGAAAACAGTGTTCAATAATGTGACATGATATCAGAAGCAGATAAATAATCTTACCGTAATGTGATATTTATGGCAGTTTTTACATTCTTAAGAATCGAGTCTTTACTTTCGGTTTTACTTTGCTCAGATTGCGCATGCGCATGAGGCCTCAGGTGTCAACAACAAATAAACCCCGCCCATCTCTCTTCTTCTTCTTTTAGTTTTCTGTCGGGTTTCAGTCTATCGTTAAGTGTGTTTAGCGCCACCTACTGTACTGGAGTGTGTAACATAATGACTTCCTCAATCTCTAATTACATTCTACTGATTAGTCCAGAAACTTCATTAAAGCCTTATAGCTGTTTCCATCTGCTTATCCCTATTTTTGTTCATTTCTTTCCACTTCCTTCCATTGTGTAATAATAATAAATAATAAAATAATTTATATACGTGTTTTAGGAAGGTAACTTAGACTTTTTCTCTCTGAACCCGTGAACCAGTGTCTATATGTTTTGTTGTTGTTGTTGTTGTTTAAGTGTTATACTTTTGCCACATTTGTATAATGGAAGAGTTTTAGTTAATAGTCTCTTATTGACCTGATTAACCCAACTTTGCATAAAAACCCCTACAATTTAATAAACTAACATTATACAGACACTTCATATTTAATGTAAGATGATTTGTTAATTGCATTTAATAGATTACATGTTCAATAAAACATTTGCAGATGGTTTGTAAAAGGTGTTCCCTTTCGTGGGAACATCGACGCTACGTCCAATGACGCAATGGGAACCCTCTGCATTTTGTGTTCGTGAAGCACCTCTGTATCCAACCAATGAGAAGACATTGACGCCTCTGACGTCACGGACCAGGAAACTATAAAGCATACCCGGAACAAAGAACGCTAGCTTCTGTTGTCTTCAGCAAGCGCTATCTGTATCTTGTCTGTCTTGTTTATTGTTGTCTGTCCAAGTTATATTACACAGTGATCTCTTCGTCTGAGCACAACATCTGCTCAACGTTTCCAAGCACAACATAAAAAGACACATATATATATATATTATTGCGGAAAAAAAGCAGCAGTTCACTAAGTGTGTTCATCCCTGTCCTCGCTTCATCACGGACGGGGATACACACGAGATATGTGTCAGATGCCTGGGGGTTGAGCACGCACAGGCAGCTCTCGAGGGAGCTGTCTGTGTGCACTGCGAAAGGCTCACTCTCAGAGTGCTGCATTCACGCCGGGCGCTCTCCGAGGAGGGCGCCGCGGCGAGTGTTCCCCGCGGGTCCGGTCCTGCCGCTTCTGAGGCTCGGCGCGGTCTGCACTCGAGGGGTTCACAAATGGATCTGGCAGAGGGGGGAGAGACGGGCCCAGCCTTATCGCTCCCCTTACCTGCCGGACCCAGTGTCTCTCCTCTGGCGGTGGAAGCACGCGCTGCGGTTTCTTCCCCCCGGAGGGAGACACAGACACTCAATATATCTTCCTCCGAGGAGGTTGATGTGGAGGGTGTCGAAGGGGATGAGGAACCGCCATCCTCATCCCCAGCTTATGAGGAGCAGCTGGAGGTAGTGACCAGGGCAGTTGAAAAGCTAAATATTGACTGGCCCGCGGAAAAACACGAAAATAGACCTAAAAGCAAGTTGGATGAAAGATTCCTTCCCGCACGGTCACTACCCCAGCGTCGGGGTCTGCCGTTCTTTCCCGACCTCGACACCTCGACACCTCGGAGAAGACCTGTCCAATATCGTGTCTTCAGCCCCCAAACGTCATTATATAGTAACATCATGGGGCTGAAGCACCAAGGCTATGGGGCGATGCCTCGGGTAGAAGAGACGCTTGCGAGCTATCTCTCGCCCCAGTCTGCATCGTCCCTCAGGACCCCGACATTGCCCACCAAGCCCTTAAAAATAACATCTAATTTGGTGGGCAAGGCTTATTTGGCGGCGGCGTGCCTGCATACAATGTCAATCTTGCAGGCATACCAAGCTGATCTGCTGGGGGAGATAGATGAGAGTGGGGAAGCAACATTCGATGCAATCCAAGAGATCCGTAAGGTGACAAATCTAGCTCTCCGGGCCACCAAGGAGACGGCCAAATCAATAGGCCGCTCTATGGCAGCCCTGGTGGCCACGGAGAGGCACTTATGGCTCAATTTATCAGAAATCAAGGACAAAGATAAGAATGTCTTGATGCGCCGCTGTCTCCTGCTGGCCTGTTCGGCGACGCAGTTACAACTGTCGTCGACAGGTTTCAGGAGACACGCAAGGCTGCTGGGCGGGAGCAGCCTCGGCCGACAGCCAGCTCCTCAGCGCACAGAGCGCAACAGAAGGCCAGTGTCGCCTCCCGTGCTCCCCCACAAAAATCATGGGGACCGGGCCGGGCGACACAGGCGAAGCCTTCCGGAGGTAGGACGGATCTGAGGACCGTCATTATCTCCCGGAAGGCTTCAAAGAAGAGGTCCTGACATTATTAGTGCAGGATCTCTCGAGGGCAGCCCCCTCCGAGAGGATTCGGATATCGGGTCCTCCTCGGTGCCCTCAGGGGACCGTCTTGTCAACCCTGCCACCCAGTGTGCGTCAGGGCGCAGCGGTCTCCACCGATCCTCCGAGGAGGGTCGGTCGGCGCTTGATTCGTCTGTCTGCCGGTGCGCCACATCAGATGGACGAGTGAAGTGCTCAAAAAACACCAGAGACCAGTCTCGAGAGACTGGTTCCCTTAGTAGAATATGTGGAAGAATGGAAACGTCTCCCAAACATTTCGAAGTGGGTACTGCTCATAATAGAACAGGGTTACAGAATTCAGTTCGGTTCTACACCGCCCAGGTTCAACGGGGTGCTTCCCACAGTGGTAACCCCAGAGCAGTCTCTGGTGATGGAACAAGAGGTTACGACGCTTTTGCAAAAAGGAGCTATAGAAAGGGTTCCTCCTCCCAGCAAAATGTCGGGCTTTTACAGCCGCTACTTCATTGTTCCAAAGAAGGATGGAGGGTTGCGTCCGATCATAGATTTACATGTGTTAAATTGAGCTGTAAAGAAGTTGAAGTTCAAAATGCTTACACTCAAACAGATCATTCCCCAGATCAGGTCCGAGGACTGGTTTGTGGCGATAGATCTGAAAGACGCATACTTTCATGTATCCATCCATCCTTCTCACAGGAAGTTCCTCAGGTTTGCTTTCGGGGGCGAAGCTTACCAATACAGGGTTCTTCCTTTCGGCCTATCGCTATCACCCCGCACGTTCACGAAGTGCGTGGATGCAGCTCTGGCTCCGCTGAGACTCCAGGGCATCCGCGTGCTAAACTATATCGACGACTGGTTGATACTAGCTCAAACAGAACAGTTGGCAGTTCAACATCGAGATGTTGTTCTGTCGCACATGAAAAGGCTTGGGCTGAGGCTCAACGCCAAAAAGAGTGTGCTGGTCCCAAGTCAGGTTGCAAACTATTTAGGAGTAATCTGGGATTCCACCACGATGCAGGCGCAACTGTCCCCTGCTCGTGTGAATTCCATTCTCGGGGCCGTGAATGGGGTGAAGTTAGGCCAGTCACTCACTGTAAAACAGTTTCAGAGACTGTAATTGTAAAAGCGCTATATAAATAAATTTGACTTGACTTGACTTGACTGTTGGGTCTGATGGCAGCTGCGTCCAACGTTATTACTTTTGGCCTCCTGCACATGAGACCCTTACAGTGGTGGCTCAGGACCAAGGGGTTTTCTCCGAGGGGAAATCCTTTTCGCATGATCAAAGTCACGCGGCGATGCCTTCGTGCTCTGGTCATGTGGAAAAAGCCTTGGTTCCTGTCCCAGGGACCCGTGCTGGGACTTCTCGTCGTCGTGTAATGCTTACGACAGATGCTTCTCTCACGGGCTGGGGGGCGATCATGAGTGGTCGCTCAGCTCAGGGTCTCTGGGAGGACCATCAGCTCTCCTGGCACATAAATCGGCTGGAGATGATGGCGGTGTTTCTTGCTCTGAGACACTTCCTCCCAGACCTGAGGGATCACCATGTGTTGGTCCGCACGGACAACACTACGGTGGTCTCTTACATCAACCATCAGGGGGGCATGCGGTCTATCATATTATCAAAGTTGGCCAGCCGCATCCTCCTCTGGTCCCACGGAAAGCTCCTCTCTCTGAGAGCTGCTTATATTCCCGGGCGGTTGAATGTGGGGGCGGACGCTCTGTCGAGGCAGAGCGCGAGTCCGGGGGAATGGAAACTCCACACCGAGGTGGTGGAACTAATATGGAAAACATTCGGTCGAGCTCAAGTCGATCTATTTGCCACAGAGGAGTCATCTCAGTGCCCTCTGTGGTATTCCCTGCAGCACCCAGCTCCTCTCTCTGAGAGCTGCTTATATTCCCGGGCGGTTGAATGTGGGGGCGGACGCTCTGTCGAGGCAGAGCGCGAGTCCGGGGGAATGGAAACTCCACACCGAGGTGGTGGAACTAATATGGAAAACATTCGGTCGAGCTCAAGTCGATCTATTTGCCACAGAGGAGTCATCTCAGTGCCCTCTGTGGTATTCCCTGCAGCACCCAGCACCTCTAGGGCTGGATGCCATGCTACAGACGTGGCCGAGGCTGCGCCTGTATGCATTTCCCCCGATCTCACTGCTCCCCGGAGTTCTGGAGAAGGTTCGCCAGGAGAGGGTCGACCTAATACTGGTGGCCCCTTACTGGCCGACCAGAATATGGTTCTCGGACATAATGTCTCTTCTTCACGGCTCGCCTCTGGAGCTTCCTCTCAGACAGGACCTTCTGTCGCAAGAGGGCGGTACGATTCTCCATCCCCGCCCAGAAACATGGAAACTGTGGGCCTGGCCTCTGAGGGGGCAAGGCTCATAGAATCTGGTCTCCCAGCCGAGGTTGTGGAGACCATCCTTCACTCCAGAGCTCCCTCCACAAGGAAGCTGTATTCATACAAATGGAAACTGTTTGCCGCATGGTGTGGCCAACATAATTTGGACCCTGTCCAGTCTCCAATCAGCTATGTGCTGCAGTTCCTTCAAGAGAAGTTTTCTGAAGGTTTAACCCCTTCAACACTAAAGGTGTACATCGCAGCCATTTCGGCTTATCACAGTCCTGTAGGGGGTTCCTCGGTGGGTCGAGACCCCCGAGTCATGCGCTTCCTTCGTGGCACGCTCAGGTTGAGGCCTGCGGCGCGCACAAAAACCCCGACCTGGGATCTGACCATTGTGCTCCAGGGGCTAGCTGAGGCTCCCTTCGAGCCAATAGAAGAAGTATCAGACAAATTCCTGACACTAAAAACTATCCTTCTGTTGGCAATTTCATCCCTAAAAAGGATTGATTTACAAGCGCTGTCAGTCGCTCCATCATGTTTAGAATTTGCGCCTGGTATGATTAAGGCTTTCTTACACACCAGACCGGGTTATGTCCCAAAGGTGTCGTTGAGGGTCCCAGGTCCCATTATACTCGAGGCGTTCTGCCCGCCTCCTTTTACAAACATGGATCAGGAAAAGAAGAATCTGCTTTGCCCTGTGAGGGCATTGGATGCTTACGTCCACAGAGCTGCCCTGTGGAGAAAAACAGATCAATTATTTGTTTGTTATGGGTCCCCTAAGAGAGGGGGCCCAGCATCTAAGCAGAGGATGAGCAAGTGGGTGGTCGAGGCCATCTCACTCGCATACAAAGCAGTGGGACACCCATGTCCTTTAACTATTCGAGCTCATTCTACTAGAGGTATGGCTGCTTCCAAGGCTCTTTTGTCAGGAGTTCCTTAGACGATATTTGTGGTGCGGCTGGATGGTCATCCCAGCACACCTTCATCAGATTTTACAATCTTAACTTGAATGTCACTCCAGGTGCTACAGTTTTACAAGATAACAGCCAGGCACTTGGTGACACGGCGTAGTTGGGACAGCGTTCCCATTGCGTCATTGGACGTAGCGTCGATGTTCCCACGAAAGGGAACGTCTCGGGTTACGAGTGTAACCCTTGTTCCCTGAGTAAGGGAACGAGACGCTACGTCGCGTTGCCGTACCTCCTTCATGCCTGGAGCGCTCTTGCTTCAGACAATACTCAGAAGCTTGCGTTCTTTGTTCCGGGTATGCTTTATAGTTTCCTGGTCCGTGACGTCACCCGCCTCTGACGTCACGTCTTCTCATTGGTTGGATACAGAGGTGCTTCACGAACACAAAATGCAGAGGGTTCCCATTGCGTCATTGGACGTAGCGTCTCGTTCCCTTACTCAGGGAACAAGGGTTACACTCGTAACCCGAGACGTTTTTATGCATGTTTGGGCCGAGTTTTCACCGCATTTACACTGTTTTGACCAGCAGGGGTCACCAGTGAGTTTGAGTCTCGAAATAGTGAATCATTTTGTGAAGCAGTTGGTTCAATGGATAAGCAAAGAATACACACTAACAAGAAGCGACACACAATAGAATGTTCCATTGCAACACCGGCACCCAGCAGCAGCCCTGCGTTTCCGCCATTCTGGGGTGAAAGCGAGTCGTCAGTCCACTAGTTTCTATGGCAATATCAGCTGCTTTGATAAAACAAAACGTACATTAAATCTGAAATCCAACCTGAATGATGACAACACAGAATAAAATTCTATCACTAGTGATCATCATAGCCTTTTTACAGTTTATTTTTGCCTTCCACTTTTTTCACAAAACCTTTGCTCTCTAGGAACCCAGTCAGTTTGGGTTAAAATTATTTAAAAGGCTTATAAACGCTGAATTATTACCAACATATGAAATTAAATTAAGGACATGCATCAGAAAAATTGGGAATGTTGGACAATAAATATATGAATATCTTGATTTTGCAGTGTTGTCTAATGTCTGTTAAAACAAAAGTGTCCAAAAGTGGGAATTATGTGATAACAGACACAGCAATGCAATGCTTCTTGAGTACAAATAATATCGGATATCATCCAGATCTGCTGTAATTTTCTTGAACTCTTGCCCATTCGCTATTAAACTTATATGAAACACCATGAGAAAGTTAATCAAGACAAATAGGTAGAGTTCAGCATCTAATGAATCATTTCAGCTTTAATATCTTTAATCCACATTAACTCTGTTTCTTATTGTCTTGATTCTTTCACTTTTTCTCGGTTGCTGCATCGCCACGTTCACAATCTTACAGATGAAAGATACAAAACTTGGTTAGTTATTTTGTGCTTCTGTACATCTCTAGTCTGTCTTTGAACCGGTCATCCTCCAAAGCACTGTGTTCACCACCACAGTTACAACTTCTTATTTTACCATCTTTACCACATTTACCATACTTGTCTTCCCCTCCACATCTTTGCTTTCCTTTGCATCGTTTAGCGTGAGATAAACTCCCTAACGTCATAATTCAAGAAACCCTTTCTTATTTTCTTATATTGTGTTTCCAGTTGAAGCAGTTTATTAAATGAAACAACCAGAGGAGGAATATGAAGAACTGTACTGAAGGGAACAACCTGGAAAAGCTGATTCTGGATGAGAAGGAATTTCCCAAGTTCACCTGCAGCGAACAAGAAAACAATAAAGTCTGTTAAGAGCTTCTTCTAACACTGACATTATTGACACTGTCCAGCTGATCAATGAAAGCTCTGATAGGATTTAGAAATCGGTGAGTGGAAATACTGAGATGATTGATGAGCGGAGCAAGAACATTGATGTTGATTTTGCTGAAATGAAAGAGACAGAGAACAAGATGTGTGAGATGTAGGGTCTTTGGAAAAGTCAGTTAAAATGCTTGAACAGCGAATGGATGAGACTGAATCTTACTGCAGATGGTGGAATTTGAGGTTGTTTCACTGTAAAAACGACAACTCAAAATTGTTCACCTTACTAAGATTTTTGCATTCACTGACAATAAAATTGCTAGTTGGAACTTGAACTATCTGTTGTAAGCCACTTGAACTCACTTTCAGACGTTTCTGAGGAAAAGTTCATCTTATTTTATAAATTGAGTTGAGTTTATTTTGAAGTTGTAGTTGACACCCAGTTAGAGTGAGTTCAACTTATCTGCGCATGCTCATTTGAAATTTGTCATGGCAACCGGCTGCGACGGGGTTTCCAAGGATTTTCCCAGGAGCTCCCTGTGAAAGTTTGCGTCCACCACGATGCCAACGGTAACTTTCCCTGACGTCTTTGTCGAAGAGAAACATTCCTTCTAATGGTAAGCTAATCGTATGAATATGTATATGTATATGCATTTGATATTTGTATTACATTTCATTGCGGGAAACAAAAGCGATAAATCATAACCAGGCGAGGCGTTTATGGCAATACAAAATCCCCCACTAGATAATCGGTTAGAAGCTAGCTTATTTTGAACAGCTAAGCTCAATATAATTATTGTCCACATATTAATTGAAAGATTTGTGTTGCCGTTATGTTTGTTATTCACGATGAATGATGGCATTGTTTTATGCACGTCTGCTTTGCTCATTGACATTAAACTTAAGTCCGTTAACGCGCCGCCGCGTTTCGTAGGATTTTTTTTTTACATTGCAGCAAAACAGACTTAAAATACTCCGTCATTTTTTGTCATAGAGACATAAGTAATATATCAATTGAAACTATAGAATATCTTTTATTTGTATGAAAGGAGACACATGTCAGATTTCGAAGTTTTTAAAGTAATGATTTTGATAATTCAGATTTGACATCACAGGAATAAATTACATTTTGAAATATATTTGTCATGAAAGGGAGACTCACAGGCAGGGATCCAAATGCAGCATTTATTAAAGTTAAGCGTGGTCATACAGGCAGGGTAAACCAGGGGCAAACAGGAACAGCAGAGGGTAGACAGAATCGTAATCCAGGTACAGGCAGAGGTCAGGACTGGCAGATAACATACACAGGTCGGTATACAAAGCAAGGGTCAGAGGTAGGCAGCACAGGATCGTCAAACAGGAAACAGGCAGGAACGGCAACAGACAGGCAGACAAAATAATAACGCTTAGAAATGACACTCTGGGTAATCAAGACTTCGCGGTGAGGTGGTGTGTGTGTGAGTCCTTTATAGTCCAGGTAATGCGTATCAGCTGGGTGTGGTGATTAGTGTGGAGTGTGCATGACTGTATGTGGCAACAGGTGATTGGTGGAGTGAGTGCATGTGATTGACAGGGAGGATTATGGGAAATGGAGTCCGGAGTGAACAGGAACAGACTGTGATCGTGACATAACGCCCCCCTCCCGGAAGGCGCGTCCTCGCGACGTAAAGGAACAGCTAGGGAGGGGGGGGGGGTGCATTGGAGATCTAACAGCAGCCGGGAACGGGATCTCCAATGCAGCCCCAGGGACTCAGGCAGCCACGGTGGGTCAGGTGGCTCGGGCGGCCACGGCAGGTCGGGTGGTTCAGGCAACCACGGCAGGTCAGGCGGCTCGGGCAGCCACGGCAGGTCAGGCGGCTCGGACGGCCACGGCAGGTCAGGCGGCTCGGACGGCCACGGCAGGTCAGGCGGCTCGGGCAGCCACGGCAGGTCAGGCGGCTCGGGCAGCCACGGCAGGTCAGGCGGCTCGGGCAGCCACGGCAGGTCAGGCGGCTTGGGCAGCCACGGCAGGTCAGAGTCCATGGGTGACCCCAGCGGGTCAGAGTCCATACATGGCCCTAGTGGCCTACAGTCCATGAATGGCCATGACAGCAGTGGCTGGGCAGGGTCCCCACCCCCCAGCTCCCCACCCCTAGGTATACTGCCCCCCCCAAAAAAGTTCTTGGGGAAATCAAGGGAGGCATTGGCGGGTTCATGGGCAAGGAGCTCGGGTGGCGCCAGCAGGGCAGATGGCCTGAGCGGCAGCGGTAGAGCAAATGGTCCAGGCGGTGGTGGCAGGGCCGACCAAGGCTGCTCTGTGGCCGTATCAAGGAGAGCGGGCAGTTCGGTAACGGCCTCCATGGCCGTATCAGGGAGAGCAGACAGCTCTGGGACAGCAGCGGGCTCGGGCTGCTCCGGGACAGCAGCGGGCTCGGGCTGCTCCGGGACTGCAGCGGGCTCGGGCTGCTCCGGGACTGCAGCGGGCTCGGGCTGCTCCGGGACTGCAGCGGGCTCGGGCTGCTCAACGTCAATAGAGCTCGAGTTCCTCAACGCACGCAGGACAGCCAAGACATAAAAAGTGAGCACAGCCCTCTGGGCCAAGACAGGACAGACCAGGAGAGCAGGCTGTGCTGGAGCGGACTCACTGGCTGGAACAACCCCTGCATCCTTGAGCACCGCAGGGGCGGCCATCTTGCCCGTGGGCACTGGCAAGGCAGCCATCTTGTCCATCGCGTCCAGGGCGCTTGAGTTCATAGCAACCGGCAAACTTGAGAGCGTTGCAAGAGTTGAACTTGAGAGCGTAGAAACTGACGAACTTGAGAGCGTAGAAACTGCCGAACTTGAGAGCGTAAAAAACGGACGAACTTGAGAGCGTAGAAACTGACGAACTTGAGAGCGTAGCGGCCGGCTGGCTGGGGTGCGAAGCGTCTGGCTGGCTTGGGTGCGAAGCGTCCAGCTGGCTTGAGAGCGAAGCGGCCGGCAGAGGCTTGGGAATGCCAGCCGCTCGTGCTGAAGTCAACGGAGGATCAGCCACACTGGAACGTAATCCTCTCCGCTTTCTGACTGATTTAGAGACGTGATGTGGCTCTGGGCGATCAGCGGCGACGTGACACTGCTCTGGGAGATCTGTGGTGACGTGACTTGGTGTTGTTGTGACCGCCATCTTGTGAAAGTTCTTTGGCGTGGCGGCCATTACATGATTCGGCGAAGTGTCGCAATTCTCCGCGACCCCCACCGTAAACGAAGAGCCAACAGTCAGTAATGCATAATCCAAAAAACAAGTAAGTGAGGAACGTGGTCCCTCTTGTCTCAGTTTATTCTGGAGGGGTTGATTTACGCCGTCACAAAAGAAGTCAATAAGAGCACAGTCAGGCCAGTCTGCATAATGGGCAATATCCAGAAACTTCTGAATGTGGTCCTCCAGAGTACTATTACCTTGACGAAGGTGGATGAGACAGATAGCTGGGTCCATGCTGATGCTGAATGTGACGGAAACACTCACGGTAGCTGCTGGATCTTGGTGTGGCGAAGTCTTCTGTCATGAAAGGGAGACTCACAGGCAGGGATCCAAATGCAGCATTTATTAAAGTTAAGCGTGGTCATACAGGCAGGGTAAACCAGGGGCAAACAGGAACAGCAGAGGGTAGACAGAATCGTAATCCAGGTACAGGCAGAGGTCAGGACTGGCAGATAACATACACAGGTCGGTATACAAAGCAAGGGTAAGAGGTAGGCAGCACAGGATCATCAAACAGGAAACAGGCAGGAACGGCAACAGACAGGCAGACAAAATAATAACGCTTAGAAATGACACTCTGGGTAATCAAGACTTCGCGGTGAGGTGGTGTGTGTGTGAGTCCTTTATAGTCCAGGTAATGCGTATCAGCTGGGTGTGGTGATTAGTGTGGAGTGTGCATGACTGTATGTGGCAACAGGTGATTGGTGGAGGGAGTGCATGTGATTGACAGGGAGGATTATGGGAAATGGAGTCCGGAGTGAACAGGAACAGACTGTGATCGTGACAATATTCAAATAAGATTTTAAATTGTAATACTATTTCACAATATTACAAGTTTTACTGTATTTTTTATTTAAATAAATTCAGCTTTGGTGAGCATGAGCTCTTTATAAAACATTTTTTGTTCCTTTTTGCTTTTTTTGTTTCAGTTTGAGTCAAACTGAAAAAATAAAACCAAAGTTTTTCTTAGGTAATGTGTTCTGTAATCTTGTTAAAATGGATTTCATAAAATTGGTATCGAAAAAAGTATCTTTAGGAACCGGTATCGAAACTGAGGTATCGAAATTGGACCGGATCGAAAGATTTTGAACAATAACCAGCCCTACCTTTGTGTGTTTTAGCCCTGAAGCTCAACAGCATTAACATAAACGGTTGCGAAGTATGTGTTCATTTTCTCCTCTTATTTTTGTGCTAGGTTTTCTATGAAGTGTCTCTTCTGCAGCTTTGCCAGCGCCAATCAAGAGCGTCTGCTTAGGCACCATCGGTTCAAGCACAGAAGAGGAGCTTACTGGCCGTGTGTTTACAGTGTATGTACTTTTAAAACACCTGGTGCCTTAAAGTCATATTTGACCAGATCACATTGTCAGACAGCAAAAATACAAGATAAATTCACCTTTTTTTGTGATCTATGTGAATTCCGGGAAATCTGCACGCAGCAGTCTTTCTTCACACACCTTGGACACCATTTAAAAAAACATGAGACTGTGTGTTGCCCCTTCTTGAGATGTAGTTTTAAAACAAACAATCTAAAGACTTTTAGTTCACACAAAAGTAGGAAACACAAGCATGGTGATATCAGAACCTGTTTAAGAGCAGACTTAGAAAATGAACCTGTGTCCATTGAGACAGATTCCTCTGACCAACCATTAGGTATCTGTAGTGAGGAAGATACACTTCCAAGTAGTTCTGGAAATTCAGATGTCCAAGAAAAGGAGGAGTATGTAGATGCTGAGACTCTTGAACACAGGGCTGCTGGATTTTTTCTACGTATGCAAACTGAATTGCATGTTAGTAGACACGCTGTACAGAAAATAGTTGAGGGGTTTAATGACATTTTACATCTTTCAGAATCCCACTCTCAACAAGGTATCAAAGCAGTGCTTGCAGAACATGGCATTGAATTAGATGATAGTGTTCTCCATAAGATTAATGATGCTGTCTTGGAAACAAATCCATTAATTGTAAGCACTCAAGGAAAGGGTGCATTGGCCACTGATCACAGGAGAAATCTTTTTTTAAAGATAAGTTCCCTGTAATTCAGCCTACTGAGTATACATATAAAATAACCCATAAACAAACATTTGTTTATGTTTCAATCATCCAGGTTCTTGGAACTTTGTTGAGACAGCCAGATTTTGTGGAGAAGTTGGTGTTTAGTCAGGGGGACAACCCAGGTCAATTTTGCTCTTTTCGAGATGGACAGTACTACAAAGACAATGGTCTTCTGGGTGTGCAAGATGCAAGTATCTCTATAGGACTTTACATAGATGACCTGGAACTATGTAATCCTTTGGGGTCCTCAAAAAAAATCCATAAAATTACTGCTGTCTATTGGATTTTGTTGAATTTACCAAGCAAGTTTCGCTCTACTCTCCCCCTAATTCAACTGGCTTGTCTTGGAAAAACTGTCGATGTCAGACAATTTGGGTATGATGCCTGTCTTTATCCTTTGATTAAGGATCTTGGATTTCTTGAAAAGATAGGAGTGTATATTGAGGCTCTAGATACGTTTTAAAGGGAACAGTGTTCTGTGTCTGTGCTGATAACCTTGGTGCACATAGCTTAGCAGGTTTTCAGGAAGCTTTCAATATCGAAAAATTCTGCAGATTTTGTTGCATCAGTCGAGACCAAATTGGAAATTGTGAACCAAGGAACTTTCCACTGAGAACTGTGACGCAACACGATTCTTTTGTGGAACAACTCAAGTTGACTGATAAGCCTAAGCCATGTGTGAATGGGGTAAAATCATCCTGTGCTTTAAGTAAGTTGTCTTTCTTCCACCCAGTTACTGGATTTCCCCCTGATCTTTTGCATGATCTATTTGAAGGTGTTGTCGCAGTGGAGTTAAGTTTGTGTTTGAAAGAATTGATTAGAAAAGGTTTCATTATATTCGATGGACTGAATAACCACATAAAACAGTTTCCATACAAATTCTCTGATTTGGTCAACAAGCCACAGGCAATTACAAAGACGAGCCTTGCATCTGGAAAGGTAAACGGTAACGGACATTAAAACTGGGCACTTTTACGTATGCTACCTCTCTTGATCGGGAGCTATATACCTGAACAAGAGCAGTCATGGGAAATTTTAATGGACCTTAAAGAGATTGTGGAGATTATGGTGTCTACTACATTATCAGAGGGAACATTATGTTACTTAGGGAATAAATTGGCTGACCATCGACAGTTACTCACTGACACCTTTCCTTAATTTAAGTTGAAACCAAAGCATCCCACATGGAAAAAACCTATATAAACATATATGTTTCAATATAGGTTTTGATATAGGTTTTACATATATGTGACATATATAAAACGGCCAATTTTATATATGTCACATATATTAAAAACCTATATCAAACCTATATTGAAACATATATGTTTATATAGGTTTTTTCCATGTGGGACCAATTTCACGTGTTCGTGTAGCGGTGTGTTTTCTGCGTTGTGTCGTAATCAAAGACAGACTGCGAAAAAACTTGCCATCAGGTCCTCACTTTATTCTGTATAACACAAATGGCAATATATGAGGACTTGTGCAGCATACAAACAGCATGCGGCAGCAACGCACAACGCTGAGAAAGAGAGATATTAAAAGTAACTTAAGTAAAGAAAAATAATCAACGAAACATCTGAATGTACATCACAGAGGGGTTTTGGATTACAATCATACAAATATATCATGTGAATTCAGCTGTTACATGAAACATGGCCTTAATTGAATCACCGCAAAAACTTTGTGCGACCTACCGCTGTGATGTCTCATGCAGACTGGGAAGCAGCAAAGTGCGTCAACACCCCAAGTCAGCATGGCGGCAGGAAACCCCAAATATGGTCATGGCAAGTGGAATCACAAAATAATTGTCTAAATACATAACTGCTACATTCGCACATACATAAGTTCTTGCATAATTTTTTTCGTTAATTCTTAGTTTTTGCCTTGATAATAGAAAATATGAGCTAGGCATCATGTATGACAGTCAAAAATGAGATATGAGCTACAAAATGACCAGATCCTGCCATTAGCTATATAGAAGACATATCTTGTATGTATAGGGCATATATATGGATATGAAGAAGCAATACAGGAGACCTATATTTCCTGTATATGCACATATATGCACCTCAATTTTGCCTATATGTGGCATATATACACATATATGCAGTATATATACGCATATATGCAGCATATATATAGCATATATGCAGTATATATGCGCATATATGCAGCATATATATAGCATATATGCAGTATATATGCGCATATATGCAGCATATATATTATCATATATGTGCATATATGCAGCATATATGTACATATACACTGCATATAGGTTTCATATATGCGCATATATCCACATATAGGTTCTTTCCATGTGGGATCACTTCATTGATCACTATGTGCATCTCACACGGTGCTTTGGGCCATTAGTGGATCTGTGGACGTTTAGATTTGAGTCTAAGCATAGTTTTTTCAAACAGGCAATTAATGATGCTCACTGTTTTAAGAATGTACTACTCACCCTTTCCACTAAGCATCAACAGCTCATGGCATATCTTCTTGACACACAGCAATTGTTCAAGCCAAAATTGCATGTTGGTAGTGTAGATAGAGTGAAAATATCATCTTTAGATGAAAAGCTCAGGACAGTACTAGAAAAGAAGTACCCAAATGAAGATGATGTGTCTCTTGCCAAAGAAGTACATTTGTATGGGACCCAGTATGTGAGGGACATGATAGTGTCTGCGGGTGAATGCAGTGGACTGCCAGAGTTCTTTAGAATACTACACATATTGGTGGACAAGTGGTGGAAAGTGTATTTTGTCACCACAAGGTTATCATCTTGGTACATGGAACATTATCGGACTTACCAACTCATTGATAACTGTCACTCAGATTTAGAGATCCTGGATCCAGAGACTTTGAACGACTACCACCCATTGGCTGCATATCAAGTTGCTAGAACTTTGATGGTGACCCCAAGGGCTTGGCTACTGCAGTAAATTGAAATGGTAAGCACCTTTCTGTTTGTATGTTTTCATAATTTTGTCATGTGTTAATGACTTGATTTTAAGTGTTCAAGGTACAGTCATGGCCAAAAGTATTGGCATCCCTCCGGATGTGTTGGTTTTCGAGCAAAATTCACAAACTTTTGAAGGTGGTTTTATGCAATAACAAACCAGGATATTTTCAATAGCTCAACAGAACTGAAACAACAAAAATTGGTTTCCTCAAATTCAACACAAAATATCACCAAAATACTACGGGAAGTGAATACTGAATGGTCAAAAGTATTGGCACTCAAAATACCTCTCTTTTGCAGTGATACAAGCACACTTTTCATTGTTAAAATCCACAGCTAAGGTTATGGATAGTCAGACGTCAGCTGTGGTAGCATTCCTGAGTATTATAAGCCCATTTGTAAAGGATAATAAATGCGATTTTACTTGAAGAAAACCTCATACTGTCCATATAAACCAACAGAGATGTATAGTGAGTAAACTGGAGATTTTTGTCCATTAGAAATGGGCTGATATTTTTCAAGGGTGGTACCACAGCTGACGTCTGACTACCCATAACCTTAGCACTGGATTTTAACAATGAAAAGTGTGCTTTTATCACAGCAAAAGACACTTGTTGTGAAGGGTGCCAATACTTTCGACCATGCATTCACTTTCGACCATGTATTCACTTCCCGCAGTATTTTGGTGATATATTCTGTTACATTTGGGGAAACCAATTGTTGTTTCAGTTGTGTTGAGTTATTGAAAATATCCTGGTTTGGTTATTTTATCAAAAAACCTTCAAAAGTGTGCGAATTTTGCTTAAAAAACAACAATTCTTGAGTGAATTTGCGCCAATACTTTTGGCCATGAATGTATATGGCTTCAGTTTAAAGTGTCATGCAAATATCTGTTCTTCTTTTGTCCTCACAGGCTTTGTTGCTTCTGGTCCACATAAATCCCAAACTCGTCCGTAAGATTCGGCTGACCAAAGTTCCTGAAACTTTAGAGGAACTGTACAATGAACTGCGTCAAAAACTTGAACTTGTGGGTGAATTCTGTATACAGTATGAAGACTCAGACTTTGGCCAGGCAGTTTGCAACCTGATTGACATAGCAGAGTTGCCTTCAGAAAAGGCTGTCTTGCATATTCTGTGGAGCAATGAGGACATGCCATCACCACCACCTCCAACACCAACTCGGTCATCCTCCATCTCTTCCCTTGACACAGCCATCATTGGATCTCCAGACTCAATCCACAGCTTATCTTCAGTTGTGCGGACATATAGCAGGAACGTTTCACAGTGGCCCACTCCGTTCCCAGTACCACAATTCTCATATGATGTTGAACTGATACTCCGCAAGGGGAATGACACGTTTGAAATATCAGGGAAGGGTTTACATGTAACCAGAGATGTGAAAAAAGAGATTCTGGACAAGCTGGCACAAGAAATATTTTCTGTGAAAGCCTACCCTGAAAAACATGAGTTCCATTCTGTTGCCGCTGTGCTTGTCAACAAACATCTGCCTCAAAGAGCCTGGTGGTGGTACTGGATATGCGGGATGGACAACCAGCATAAAGTACAAGATGGGGAACTACAGATCAAAACTACGTCAAGCTGGATGTAATGAGGTTGGTGTCAACAGGAGATCAAGAAGGGAGGAGGCAGATGATCATGGTGTCAACAGGCGAAGAAGAGATGATGATGATGGGGATGGTGGTCCGGAGGGAAGGTTTTCCTTGAAAAAACAAAACGAGGTGAGGTCAACCATGTACCAGATCATCCTGAAAGCCACACTGAGGATGACTTGGAAGACCTGAGGTCTTCCCTGGTTGAAGCCATGAAGAAGAAAAACAAGGACATGGAGTTCATCAGACAGAAGATGGACATCACATCTAGAATGGAGATTGTAGAGATGGAGCCCATGGTCTCAGAGGTTCTAGAGAGGTGGCCCGGTCTATTTCTTGAAGAACAGGCAAAGCATCTATTTTTTTCTTGAACTTGGTGCATTTGTTTACATTTGTGTTATGTTTTTTTCATAATAGTGTATGTAGGTTCATTTGCATCATGGCTGAGAGTTTGCAGTCTTAATTATAATAATGAAATCACACTATCAGCTTGTTGTATTTGTATTGCATTTGTTTCGTTCAGATTTGTCAAGAGTTCACTCGTGTGACCACAAAGGACCTGATGGGAACATTTAAAGCTGCCCTTGAGATGTTCACCCCTTCTCTACTGAAATTGTATCGTGCCAGGAAGGGCGCCTTTAGTCGAGAGATGGAAACCCTTTTGGAAATGCTTGACAAACAGGTTGTTATATTGACTACAAGGCCTTTTCTTCAGTTTGTCCACTAATATTTAAACCATTAATCAAGAAGGAACTACCAAGCTAGCACTCTGCACTTTTGATGTAATAACTTCATTCTTTTTTTGCATCAGCTACATTGGTGAGCGAGTTCCATCTTGATTGACTATTTAATACAGTAATATTTAAAGTATACGTTCACGGTTTTGCACTTTGAGCCCCCTCTCTGGGTTGATGAAATAGAGTGTTTGACACCAGAATTTTGACTATTGGTCCCGTCTTGAGGTTTTGGCTGATTTAGAATCGGCCCTGCCATGCTTCATAATGGCTAGCTACATGCATTCACAAACCTGTCTTTAAATCAACCCTAAACGTTAGTTTTCAAAGATGTGCAACTTATTGATTGGTTAGTGGTGTTCGTTGAGTGTTCGTCAAACACTCTTTCATCCAAGATAACCCAGAAAGGGGGCACAAAGTGCAAAATAGTGAACTTATCCTTACAAGACAAAAAGAAACACTAACAAAATATAGCTGCAAGCAGCAATTCGGGGCCAAGCCCCAGAAGGGGCAGTAGCGCAATACGGAGCAGGTAGAGCAAAAACAGCAGAAATTGAATGTACATGCAAAACAGCTGGTTCAGAAGGACAGGTGGAAATGAAATGAAAATCAATAGAAGTTCAGATGAGAATGAACACAGAATGAACTAAAAACACTTGTATCTAATTCAAGAGGAATAAAGATTAGTACAATGCTTATTTGGATAAAAAAGGAATCAAAATGACTCATTACACACAATTGCATAATGACCACCCAACACGGGATTCGAACCCACAACCTCCAGGTCCAGTGTCCATTGCGCATGTCATTGCACCACTGTGCAGGTGACTGTTGACACAACTGCCGAAGTTCACTAGTTTATGTGAAAATGGACTCAAAAAGAAGAATTTTTATGAAACTGCACTGAATGTTATATTTAATAACTTTACTTTAGATCATTCTGCAGCTCATCATGCTGTAGCGCAATACAGAGCAGGAAGAAGAAAAACAGCAGAAAATGAACAAACATGAAACACCTGGTTCAGAATTATGGGCGAGAATGAACTCAGAAAGTACAGAAGCTTAGATGAAAATGAACACAGCATGAAACAAAAAGCATTTATTTCTAATCTAGAGGCAATAACGGAATCAAAACACACAATTTCATAAAACCACTCCACCCGAGATTCGAACCCACTATCTTTAGGTACAGGGCTCGTCAGGTACCTGGCTTTACACATTGAGCTACATTATGACACATGTTCAACATGTTGTGGAAGAGAACTTTTAGTGTAACAAAGAATTTACAAAAAAAACATTTCTTAGCATGCTAACCATATTAGCATGCCAAGCTAACTTAATGCTAATGAAGCTCATGGTTAACTTGATAGCTGAAGAGCCACATTAAAAAGAATGACAACTGGTTAGCATGCTAAGCAATTAGCATGCTAAGCTAACTAGCATAAGATAACAATCACAAGGAAGGTCACATTCAGAGACAAATATCTCGGGAACGGTAGCGAATATCAAAAATCCGTTCAGTCATTTCTATGCGGCTCGGTCCAAAGATCTTCTGAGCTGATTGTGGACAAAATAGGACAAAATTTGTGGGAGGAGTAGCGAAAAAACTGTTTTTCATTTATTTCAATATGGCAGACAGGTACATTTAAGGAAAATGACAAATGACACATCGTTGGAATTGGCATTAGCCAGGGAATAAAATGACATAAAGTATACACGTTTTGGAAAGTGTTTTCAAAAGTTATAAGCATTTTTGCAAAAAACATTATATCTGTGGAACAGTAGGTGGCGCTGTGTTGAAACTTCTCAGGTACCTTCGGGACCTACTAAAGGTCATACATACTAATTTTTGTGAAGATATGTCAAATAGTTTAAAAGATATTGAAATTTATGACAAAATTCAAAATGGCAGACATGCTTTTCATCCGATGTTGACAAATTCAATATCCCCGGATTCGGCATGGCCCAAGGAATCCATAGACACCAAGATCTTGATTTTCTAATAAAGTGTTCAAAAGTTATTGGCCAAAATATCCATTTTACAGATCTCATGACCTGTAGGTGGCGCTGTTCCCAAATTCGGCAAGGAACCTCAGATCATGGTCTTGATCAAGTGTACGAATTTTTGTTTTGATCGCTCAAAGTTTGGCTGAGATACAGCCTCTATAGCAATTTTGGGTAAACCTCATTAACTTCGTGACATCATAACTTTTGAACAAAGATGAATAAAAAAAAATCTGCTCAGTCATTTCTGTGCGGCTCAGACCAAAGATCACCTGATCAAAGTCTGGACAAAATTGGACAAATTTTGAAGGAGGAGTAGCGAAAAAACGGACTACTGTACTTTTCAAAATGGCCGCTACTGTAATGGGTGGAGACTTAATGTAAGAATTTGAATAGAATCAGCATGAAGAGACAAATCAGATGTACTAAATTGTATTTTTCTAGAGCAAATGGTTCAAAAGTTATAACCTTTAGAATGTTGAATTTTTGAACTGGTGGTGGCGCTATAGAGTTGGTCCTTGAGACTCCAAAATTGGTCAGATTTCTAGACATGACCATCACTACAAGTGTGCCAAATTTCATCATTTTCTCATGTTCCGTTGATAGGGCTGCCATAGACTCTCATTCGGGAGGAAGAATAATAATAATAAAAGGGAAAACGTACAATTACAATAGGGGCTACAGCCCCTTTGGGGCTTGGCCCCTAATAATAAAAGGGAAAACGTACAATTACAATAGGGGCTACAGCCCCTTTGGGGCTTGGCCCCTAATGAAAATCAATAGAAGTTCAGAGAATGAACACGGAATGAACTAAAATACTTGTATCTCATTGAAGAGGAATAAAGATTAGCACAATCCTTATTTGGATAAAAAAGGTATCAAAATGACTCATTACACACAATTGTATAAAGGAACCCCACACGAGATTTGAATCCACGACCTCCGGGTCCAAGGTCCATTTCTCATCTCATTGCACCACTGTGCAAGTGAATGTTTCCACACCTGCCGAAGTTTATTAGTTCATGTGAAAATGAACTCAAAATGAAGAATTCTTATAAAGCTGCACTTTAGATCATTCTGCAGCTCATCATGCTGTAGTGCAATACAGAGCAGGAAGAGGAAAAACAGCAGAAAATGAACAAACATGAAACAGCTGGTTCAGAATTACGGGCAAGAATGAACTCAGAATGTACATAAGCTTAGATGAAAATGAACACAGCATGAAACAAAAAGCATTTATTTCTAATCCAAGAGGCAGTAAAGGAATCAAAACACACTATTTTATAAAACCGCTCCACCTGGGATTCGAACCCACTAACTTCGGATACAGGGCTCTTCAGATAACTGGCTTTACACATTGAGCTACTTGAGGATGCACATTCAACAGACTGTGGAAGAAACCTTTTAGTCTAACAAAGAATTCACAAAAAAAGCATTACTTAGCATGCTAACCATATTAGCATGCTAAGCTAACTTAATGCTAATGAAGCTCATGGTTAACTTGATAACTGAAGAGCCACATTAAAGAGAATGACAACTGGTTAGCATGCTAAGCAATTAGCATGCTAAGCTAACTAGCATAAGACAACAAACACAAGCAAGGTCACATTCAGAGATGAATATCTTGGGAATGGTAGCGAATATCAAAAATCCATTCAGTCATTTCTGTGCGGCTCGGTCCAAAGATCACCTGAGCTGATTTTGGACAAAATTGGACAAAAATTGTAGGAGGAGTAGCGAAAAAACTGTTTTCCATTTATTTCAATATGGCGGACAGGTACATTTAAGGAAAATGACAAATGACACATCGTCGGAATCGGCATAAGCCAGGGAATAAAATGACATAAAGCATACACATTTTGGAAAGTGTTTTCAAAAGTTATAAGTGGTTTTGCAATAATCATTACATCTGTGGAACAGTAGGTGGCGCTGTGTTGAAACTTCTCAGGTACCTTCAGGACCTTCTAAAGGTCATACATACCAATTTGTGTGAAGATATGTCAAATTGTTTAAAAGTTATTGCAATTTATGACAAAATTCAAAATGGCGGACACGTGGTTCATCCGATGTTGACGAATTCGATATCCTCGGATTCGGCATGGCACAGGGAATCCATAGACACCAAGATCTTGATTTTCTAATAAAGTGTTCAAAAGTTATTGGCCAAAATAGCCATTTTTCAGATCTCATGACCTGTAGGTGGCGCTGTTCCCAAATTTGGCATGGAACCTCAGATCATGGTCTTGATCAAGTGTACCAATTTTAGTTTTGATTGCTCAAAGTTTGGCCGAGATACAGCCTCTATAGCAATTTTGGGTCAACCTCGTTAACTTCGTGACATCATAACTTTTGAACAAAGATGAATAAAAAAAATCTGTTCAGTCATTTCTGTGCGGCTCAGACCAAAGATCACCTGATCAAAGTTTGGACAAAATTGGACAAATTTTGAAGGAGGAGTAGCGAAAAAACGGAATACTGTACTTTTCAAAATGGCCACTACTGTACTGGGTGGAGACTTAATGTAAGATATTGAATGTGATCAGTATGAAGAGAGGAATCAGTTGTATTGACATTCATTTTTCTGGAACAAAGGGTTCAAAAGTTATAACCTTTACAAAAGTGAATATTTGAACTGGTGGTGGCGCTATAGACTTAGTCCTAGATACTCCAAAGTTGGTCAAATTACTTTTAATTACTATCACTACAAGCATGCCAAATTTGATAATTTTCCTTCTTATGGTTCATTGATTACCATACAGGGGGAAGAAGAATAACTACGAATTTGGACATAAAGGAATTGCATGTGATAGCTTCAGATTAGACCAGTTTTAGGCAGAATGCCTAGAACAGACACAAGTTCTGCATCTTTTCCTGCCACAGTACCTCATGCGGTCTGGGCATGTGTCACACTGAGTTTCGAACCCACGATGCAGAGCATTCGGGATCCGTGGCGTAACACATTGAGCTAATCAGCCATGCAAGTTCATCAGTATGCTAAGCAGAGGTTTCAGTGTGAGAAAGAGTTCACAAAAAAAAAAGCTTCATAGCATGTTAACCATATTAGTATGCAAAGTTATTTAATGCCAACTAAGTTTTGGTTAACCTGTTGACTGAAGACCACATTAGAAAGAATAGCAATAGTTTAGCATGCTAAGCAATTACTGTGCTAAGCTAACTAGTATAAGACAACAAACACAAGCAAGGTCACATTCAGAGATGAATATCTTGGGAATGGTAGCGAATATCAAAAATCCGTTCAGTCATTTCTGTGCGGCTCGGTCCAAAGATCATCTGAGCTGATTTTGGACAAAATTGACCAAAATTTGTGGGAGGAGTAGCGAAAAAACTGTTTTTGATTTAATTCAATATGGCAGACAGGTACATTTAAGGAAAATGACAAATGACACATCGTCGGAATCGGCATAAGCCAGGGAATAAAATGACATAAAGCATACACATTTTGGAAAGTGTTTTCAAAAGTTATAAGTGGTTTTGCAATAATCATTACATCTGTGGAACAGTAGGTGGCGCTGTGTTGAAACTTCTCAGGTACCTTCAGGACCTTCTAAAGGTCATACGTACCAATTTGTGTGAAGATATGTCAAATTGTTTAAAAGTTATTGCAATTTATGACAAAATTCAAAATGGCGGACACGTGGTTCATCCGATGTTGACGAATTCGATATCCTCGGATTCGGCATGGCACAGGGAATCCATAGACACCAAGATCTTGATTTTCTAATAAAGTGTTCAAAAGTTATTGGCCAAAATAGCCATTTTTCAGATCTCATGACCTGTAGGTGGCGCTGTTCCCAAATTTGGCATGGAACCTCAGATCATGGTCTTGATCAAGTGTACCAATTTTAGTTTCGATTGCTCAAAGTTTGGCCGAGATACAGCCTCTATAGCAATTTTGGGTCAACCTCGTTAACTTCGTGACATCATAACTTTTGAACAAAGATGAATAAAAAAAATCTGTTCGGTCATTTCTGTGCGGCTCAGACCAAAGATCACCTGATCAAAGTTTGGACAAAATTGGACAAATTTTGAAGGAGGAGAAGCGAAAAAAACAAATACTGTACTTTTCAAAATGGCCGCTACTGTAATGGGTGGAGACTTAATGTAAGAAGTTGAATAGCATCAGCATGAAGAGACGAATCAGATGAACTAAATTTAATTTTTCTATGACAAACAGTTCAAATGTTAAAACCGTTAGAATGTTGAAATTTTGAACTGGTGGTGGCGCTATAGAGTTGGTTCTAGAGACTCCAAATTTGGTCCAATCACTATTCATGAGCATCTCTACAACTGTGCCAAATTTCATCATTTTCTCATGTTCCGTTGATAGGGCTGCCATAGACTCCCATTCGGGAGGAAGAATAATAATAATAAAAGGGAAAACGTACAATTACAATAGGGGCTACAGCCCCTTCGGGGCTTGGCCCCTAACTAACAGAGCCTGCAATTATTTTATCTGCCTACATGTACAATTGTAGAGATGGGAATACAAATGGAACAAGTACAAGCACAAGTGCACATGCACAAGTACATTTCACAGAGCTAAACAAAAGTATTTGTTTGTCTTTATATTCTTCCAAAACAGACATCTGACATCACAAGTCATCGCAGACAGGCAGCTGTGGAAGGTCTTCCCATATTTCTGCGGGAGAATACTGAGAAGCTTTTCTCTAGATGCCTGGTGAGTGCAGCTTGGAAGACCTTCAGCTTTTAGTAGTGTTGTATAGCAAAGAGGCCATACACAAATAGACATCACTCTTTATTGACTAGTTTTCTACAGGACATTGTTTCAGTGGTGTTTTTGTTTTGTCAGGCAACTGATGCAGATGACAAACAGATGAAAGGCATCAAGATGGGGGTCCTCACAGTGCTTGATGATGATAACGACGCAGTCATTAATATTGCCCTTGTGTTGGAGGAAACCATTGTCCTGAAAGACATCCCAGACACCCCGACTGCCCTTGCGTATCTTTTTGGCTTGCTTTATGCCCTCAACATGAAGTTCCCAAAAGACATCAGGTATACCTTTGAAACTATCCAGCACATTTTCATGGAAATGTCAACCAATTGCTCACAGCGTGTCCAGAGCTTCAAGACCAAGCTGTTAAACCAGTGATTCATTTTCCATGGGGAAGATTTATTTTATAATGTCTGTTCATTTATGTTTGGATATTTTGTAAGTCTACACATAGACCACCTTATAGTTTTTATATTGTTCCTTTATTTTGACTAAAAACAAATCTTTTATTTATTTGTTATTTTTAGCTGTCATATAACTGTCACGAGACTATTGATTGTTTCTCAGTAGAAGCAAGCTTTGTTTCAGCATTGCCGTTATAGTCTGCATCTTTGCTGGTGTGGCAAGTGTCCATGGGGAAGATTTCTTTTATCATGTCTGTTCATTTATTATGTTTGTATATTTTGTAAGTCTTAACATAGACCACCTTAGTTTTTATGTTGTTCCATATGATTTCCCCAATTTATCGACTTATGTGCCTTATTTGCTCTGTACACAAGTGCTATATTTGAATTTGTTTTTAAATTTAAAAACAAATGTTTTATGTGTATCTGTCATATTACTGTCAAGAGACTACGGTATTGATTGTTCATTAGAAGCAAGCTGTGTTTCACCATTACTGTTATAGCCTGCATGTTTGCATTTTTGGCTAATTTCAAAGTTCAGAAAGTTCAGATAATTTGGCTTTTTCAGCTGGGGATTCAGACAATTCTGTTCTTAGGCACTATACAACTGTTTATCGGTAATCTTTGTCAATATTGCATTATTTGTAAGGTCTCAACAAGAGTCGGAAAGTAAAAAATAAAACTGCCCATATTATAGTACTGAAACCTGATGTATCTGCTTTGGGCATAAGATTACATTGTGGAATTGTAAAGCTGTTTGTGCCAAAGTCGTTCAAATAAACATGCATAAATTAACTGGTTTACTGTCAGTGGATGATTTAATGTGGGGGGGTAATTTAAACTCAAAATAGTAAGTTATTACAGGGGATGGTAATCTGAACTCAAAATAGTAAGCTTTTACAGACTTGAAAGTTCTAGTAACTTGAATTTAAAAAACTTAGTTGTCAGAACTTGAAAAACTTAGCTGACGCAACTTAATAATTGTAGTTCTTCAAAACTTAAAAAATTAAGTTGATATCTTCAACTCAAAAATTCTGTGCAGTCGGTTGCCTTGAAAATTTGAGTTTTTTTACAGTGTTGGTGTTTCAGAGGATAAGGATGAAAATGTGCATCTGCAGCCCATCAAGGTCTGCCAAACTGTTTTCCTGAAGAATCAGGGCATCTCTCGGAAGTGATTGACATCACACATCGACTGGACAAGAAGAGAACAGCTGATTCCCATCCACGACACATTATTCTTCAGTTTACATCGCCAATGATGAGAAATGAAATGTGAAAGTGGGTGAAGACTTTTGTCTGTGTCCAAGATAATGGATTTCTCTTCAAGAAGACTTCTCTAAAGCTGATGGAGAGAGACACTCCAAGCTGTGGCCGTTTGTGAAACAGACACGGGATGCTGGGAAATGGCTTTCTTCACGGGAGCTCCAACATTTATTCAAGGAGAAGGAGAAATCAAGATATGAATCTGTTTGGTTTTAATCTCCTTTTCTCTGGACAGCTGATGGTTCTCAAGACTCCAGAAGACTCTCTTTAGACTCCAGACCCTTCAGTAATGTTTTATTTAAGTTGAGTTTTGCTCGAGCTGCTGGTAGAAGCACATAGAGTTTGTAACATGAAGTCTTCACAGAACTTGTCTTGTGTTGTTGTTGTTGTAAGTGATGAGGCTCGACAAAATGACATACTTTGTTCTTGTTTATATTCTGAACACTAATCTGTTCTGGACTATTTGTTTTGTGTCTTTATCACTTGTTTCACTTAATACCAGGGGACTGAGAGACGTTAAAAGAAAAGCTTTATTTTTATTCATGAAACAGTTTAAACACTTTTACTGAAAATGCATTTTCGCACCCTTTTGGTCATTTTTTTTTATGTTTACTTAGTAAGAATGATTTAGTTTTTATGTTGGTTGATATTTATGTGTACAAGCTTAATGCAGAGAATGACAAATGTTTTGAGTCTTTAGAAACAGTATATTATTGTAGTTTGGGAAGTTTCCACAGCCGTTCTTACTGGTGGGGGATTTTAATATTACTTTAAATGACACGGTTGATCGATGGACTCATAAGCATCTGCATTCATCCAATAATACTTTGAAAACATATGCAAAAATATGATTTGGTTGATTCACCCTAGTCAGAATACATATACCTGGAGCACCAAAAACACTCAAATAGTGTGTGAAATGACGTCTCTTTCTCTGGTGTCTTCTGATAGACTCTCATCTGACGAAAAATTGAGACTGACTGATCTGCATTACAAATAATTAGATGGAATAATTACTTCAATGGGCTCACTGTTTCTGTCTAAAATAAATACATTATGTTAGCTAACTGTTATTTGCTGAAATACATTACACACAGTCACCACTGATAACAGATCACTCTAAACTGTGATGTAGACACATGCATTTTCTGTAAAGCTGCTTTGAAACGATATGTATTGTGAAAACCGCTATACAAATAAATGTGAATTAAACTGAATTGAATGAGATCTACAAACAAAAAGCAGAAGGGCCTTTGTCAGGTCAAGAGTTAAGAGATTGGAAAAAGGTCAACAAAATCCCTCATATTTCTTCAATCTTGAAAGACAGTGTTGTAAACGTAACATAATCCACCAAATGAACATTAATGTTCTCGTCACTGATGATTATCAAGCTCTCTCTCACTTTTCTCATCACTTTTATTCTCATCTTTATAAATCCAGCTAATGCACTGGCTCTGATACTTCCTTTCTGGATTCCCTAAAACATGTAAATTCAATTAGTGCAATAGAAATAGACTGATGTGAATAAGATTTACTCTTAGAAGAAGTAGATGATGCTATAAAACTCAAGTGTAACAAGTCACCATGGCAATGATGGCATTGCAGCAAAACATTTTTCTCATTGACAAAATGTGTTTGTTGAACAGAAGGTGTTTCATGTTCCTCATGAAAGTGCATGACGGACCTCACAGCTACAGACAGAGAGCAGTTCATGTGGAGCAGCTGTTTGTTTGAAGGAATGAAGCTGTTATAACTGTGTGTGTTACAGTTCCTGCATTACCCGTCCTCACAGTTTCATAGTTTACAGAAGCACTTCTGATGGAGGAGACTTGAATTTCTCATGACATATATATGAGGACAGTACTGTACACATACAGTAGACGTGAGTTATTGCTGCTGAATAAATAAGGGCTTTATTATCCTAATATAGGGGATGATGGATGGATTATACATGTGATGATCAATATAATGTTCAGCATGATCTTGATTGCTGACCACAGAGATTCTAGATGATCAATATCTTTATACACCAGAAAAAGTAAATGCTCAAGTATGTAAACCTGAGTAGTATTTGTGTATTAGCGTACAGGTGTGTTGTAAATATCATTTCATGTTTTGAATTTAAATGTGAACATTTGCAAAGGCTGTCACTGGGATTGAATGAGCTGAAACTGTTTTCATTAGTCTAAAGTCATGTGACTGTGTGTGCATTTAATCCCAAATTATTAAACCAGATTTTCCGCAGTCTTGGAAAACTTGAATATATGAGGAAACTCATATCAAAATCAAAAGTTTGATTTTTAGATCTGGAAATTAATAACATCTTAAAACACTGGGCATTTGTATAATTAATATATATACAATATAAAAAATATATATATATTCTCTTTTAAATCCTCATCCTCAATACTTATCCAGTAATTAAAAGAGTGAGAATCCTGATGAACATTCAGCTCACAGAAATGCAATTGATCTTATAATAATTATTTCAGTTTCGGATCTTATTTTAATCTATTGACACTCCTAGTGTTTGTAAAATATAAACCACACTCTGTCATTACTGTGATGCCACGACTAAAGACGCCTGTGTGAATGTGTTCAGCTGTTAATAAATAACACAAGAAAATATCTAGAATAAACTAGTCAACATCACTAATCACTGTTGGACAATCTATACAACTCAAAATCTACTTTCCAGAAGAAAAAAAGATCAAATAAAGAACAAATCACAACTCAGAACACAAATATTACAATTCTGTAATCACTGTCCATCACATTTTTAATGCTGTCAAATGTCAACATTATCACTAACTAATCAACTAATGTTGAACTTCAGTTTTTTAAAACTAAAGCCACACAGCACACGTTACACTGACATTATCTACAAAACAAAGCCTGACTGGAGTCTGTATGTGAAGAGATTCATTCAGCAATATAATATTTACCAAATATGACACTCATATATCCAAAGCACCTTCAGCTAGTCCAATATGATCATAGAGAAGAAACTCTGCAGCCCAACGTGAATTAATGTCAAATCAGATATTTTACACTATATTCACCAATTATGAACTAATTCCGTAAACAAGAACCAACAGTTTTATACTGACAAAAACTTTAATGACAGTTGACAACAATAATTTGACAAATCATATTTAGAACTTAAAAAATACTTAAAAGTTTCAAAAGTAAAAACAGTTGTTAGATATTATTTATACTTAGTGCAAATAGAGTCAGATATTATTTACACCTCAAGTGTATTGTAGTATATTATAAAACAGTCACCAATAATAACAACACATTCAGTGTATGTGATTATATTTATGGAGTGTTTATTTACACTGACTCCGCCCACCAGTGTCCGATTGAGCCGGACAAAATTACAAAAGAAACCTGTCTGATAACAGGATCAGTGATGTGGAGAATAAGACGGGTCGAGTGAGCTTCTGATATGAACAACCTGAGCTCAAATCCACCTGTATCTGTAACTCTTCTCCTTTTCCCATCGCATATCAGCTCGGAAAGGCGTTTACTTTAAGTAAAGATAAAATAAAGGGCCTAATTGGTATTTAATAGTTGGAATAAAGTGTTTATCAGGTAGGGTTAGGAATAGGTGTAGGGGAGGTAAAGTACAGTAATGTCCCAATAAGGCAGCATCCTTTTATGATTACAGAGATATTTTAGCTGAGGAACAGAGACTCCTGTCATATAAAGCTGTTGTGCTCATGGAGAAGAGATGCTGATGAAGATCTTCTAGTGATCAAGGCAGCAGATTGAGCTCTGAAGCTCCTAAAAGACTGGAATTACACTGTGATAAACTGTTCAGCAGAAATACTCTGAGTATGTACCATCACCTGATCTGCAGAATTCATTTAGTGAATCGCTGATAAATCAGAGCAGAAAAAAAAGCACACTATCAGGAGATGTGATTTATTCTGACTGAATTCAGCCTGTGTTCTCATCACATTCATGATTATTCATACTGTCATCAGTTCACATTAATCATTCATAAACCGATTCATGATTAAATCAATCATAAATGTACAGTTATTACATCTGATGATCAGCTTACAATGAAAATATTAAAGAAACTTCATTATATTTTTTTACATACAGATTAATGTGTCTAATCTAGATTTCTATCCTCCACATAATAAAATACATTAATTAAAAATTAATAAAACTAATTATGTGAGATTTGATGACTGTGTGTGCATGTGGATGTTAGAAAGAAGATTTACAAGTGTGTGTGTGTCTGTTGTTTAATTTGACAAAGAGACACTGAAGGATCATAATAAACCTTAAATCCAGCATAGAGGGGTTCAGTGAATGTGGTGATGAATGTGTGTAAGTGTGTGAGTGTGTGTGTGCGAGAGACTCTGTAGAAGGACAGAGTGCCGGCCGACACGTCCACATACACTCCTGCTCTATGAGAGGATGAACGGACGACAGGTACAACCGTCCTGTTATTATCGTGCCAGACAGTGAATCCAGCATCAGAGCAGATCAGACTCCAGGATTTGTGATTGTATCCAAACATACAGTCATCCCTCCCTCCTTTCCTGCTGATTCCTTTATATGCCACTGATATATAAGCACTTCCTCTCCATTCAGCCTCCCAGTAACAGCGTCCAGTCAGACTCTCTCTACACAGAACCTGAGGATACTCATCAAATCTTTCTGGATGATCAGGATACAACTGATGTTCTTTCACACGCGTCACTTTCCTGTTCTCCTCAGACAGAATGAGACGAGTGTTTGCTGTGTTTGGATCCAGTGTGAGATCACAGGCATCTGAACACAAGAAGAGAGAAACATCTATAACAGAGGTATTAAATTAAAGGTCCAAGTGGTCCGTTCTCTATATTTCCTTCCCAGTGGAGGTCCGGACAATACTTTTTTGGAACAGTCAGACATGCCCATCGGGGAAGCCACAGTACTTTATAAAAGAAAACGCTCAAAATAGTCATCAAAGATGAGAATCTTGGGCACCGAGAGCCAAAGCAGTGATGTCTAAGAATTTTTACCAATATTTCCTGTTTTACATTAAAGCGACTCTGAAAATATTAACGCAAAACTGTTTTCAAGCAGGTAATTACGTGTCTGTGTAGCCTAGAAAATAGTTGTTCATCCATGTACAACATTTTATAACTTGTGGCTTATGGTATTAATGTTTGCAGCTGTTGATTTGCCAGATGTTAAAAATTTTTATGATCTTTTGTTGTTGTTGTCAGCAGCTGTTTGTTTAGAAGGATATTTACTTTTTATTTACAAAAAAAATAAAAATATTTCTCCCAAATGGATATGAATATAAAAAGGTACGATCAGGGGCCCGTTTCAATAAGGAGGTTCAACCAAATTTGAGTTAAAACTTAAACTCTGAGTTGACTTACTCTGAGATGGGAAACTCTTGAGTTTTCAGTTTAAGAACAGTTAGTTCAATCGACTCTGAGTTAAGCGCTATGAAACGACTATGAAAAGACATGATCAATGGAGCTCCGAAATTATGATTCACCATGGCAACAGCACCAGACAAAATGCGTACACATACTTCTGAGTCAATACAAGTTAAATTCTTAATAACTGTTATAATATCAGAGGTGAAAACTGGCAGAAGTTATTGAACTCATTTTAGTTTTCATGGTATCCCAACGAAGATGGTGAAATATATACAATAGAGATAATCTTGGCAGAAATCAATAGATCTTTCGTATTT